>NW_027399350.1:0-5098 GCF_003265705.2 Callorhinus ursinus | reverse complement strand
ACTATCCCAGTCATCTTAAAGCCAGTCCCACACAGCTTGCACGTGAAGCCTACCGGCTGCTTTAGCTGGGGTGTTCCAGCAGGCATTCGCAGGGGAGACAGACTGTCCTCCTTCACAGGGTAAACAGACCTCACAGTGCTCGCTTGAGAGGAGCCTACTGTGAGTCTGGATCCCTTGCAGCCATCTGTGATGGTTTCATTGTGAGCTGTGGGCCCCGTACTGACCTAAACACACTCTTCCCTGCTGCAGGATTCGAAACCTACGACTGGGCGTTTAGTGACACTCACAGCCTACTTTAGCCGAGGTTCCTCAGGCAGTGAATGACACTGACCCACAAAATGAGGCCATTCTGTCACACTACACCCCTTCTTTCATGAGCGTCTTGGTTTTCCCCTGCTACAGTGACGACTTTCAGAGGTACTTCCTGTTGCCCCTGCTTCTTTCCCCCTTTTCTAGGCAGCTTGGAGGCTAGTGGCCAAAACTCACACAGGCCCGGATCTGAGCTTGGTTTAGCATCAAGGCCCAACCCAGTGCTTCCTTTTACTTTTGTTTTAGCTTTGAGGAAGAGCAGTAACCAAAGGATTGTATGTTTAGCATGCTTCCCGTTATTCTGAGTTTCTTTATACATCCAGTGGTTCACCTCCCCTGGAGCTGGATCTGTCTCTATTCCACTGGTAACTTTTACCTGTAGTAACTGAGTATAGCACAGCCCATGCTCCAGAGCACTGGGAACCACGTGGGCACTGAGGACTTGCAGGGTCTTCACCATCCCCTCCCCCTTTCATCCCGTCTCTTCCCAAACCACATTTCTGTGAGCCAGGGCTGTTCTAGCAAATCGCACTTGACACCGACTAAAAGGATTCTGGGGTCTAATTCCAGTGTGTGTGTGGGGGGTGGGGTTTGGGGGCCCATTATACCATCAAGCAATCCTCGGACACCAGCTGGATATTCCACAACTCAACAACATGGTGACAGTATCCACCCTGAGATGGTATCGGATCCCGCAGGTTAAGGGCTCGGTCCTATGAGACCAGATTCCAACCTCAGGCCCAAGCTGGGCCTGGCTACAGATGGGAGGTTCCAATGACCACCTCCTTGGGGTCAATTAATTTGCCTCAGTGGCCCCCAGAACTCTTAGAAACATTTGACTTACTAGAGCACTGGTTTATTTTAAAAGGGGGTAACTCAGGAACAGCCACATGGAAGGCAGGCACAGAGCGAGGTGTGGGGAAAGCGGGGAGCTCCCATGCTCTCTCCGAGCACACCACCCTCCTCCAATCTCCATGTATTCACCACCCCAAAGCTCTCCAATCCCAGGCCCTGTTTTCCAGTTTTTATGGCGGCTTCATTACACAGGCCTGATTGATGAAATCAATGACCACTGGTGATTGCTTCTACCTCCAGCCCTTCTCTTTTCCCCAGAGGCCTGGGGGTGGGACTGAGAGTTCCAAACCTCCAATCACAGGTTGGTTCCCCTGGCAACCAGCTCCAATCTCAGGGGCATTCTTCCAAAAGTCACCTCATTAACCTAGCAAAAGACACCATGATCACGCTCCTTACTTAGGAAATCCCAAGGGTTGTAAGAGCTCTATGCCAGGAGCAGGGGACAAAGACCAAATATATATTTCTTATAAATTGCAACATCACTTTCCCCGAAAGCAGATGCTACTCTATTTGGTTTCACCGTTCCCGTGCTGGTATGCCTTCACCTCCTGGAGGGACTATACTCTTTTTAGGGAAGGTGCTACGTCCCTTACAGCTCTAGGGAGAGGGTGAGGCATATGGTAGGAATGCGATTTCTCTCATGTTTGAGGGAATTCAGGAAAATAAATAAAGAGCATGCTCAGCTGTCAGTGTGCAGTGAGCCAAGAGAACCACTGGGGGGCAGCGGAGGACCAAACTGCGACCGCGGCTGGAGCCTCTGGCTGGTAACCCAGGCGGGAACTCAGGTAGCAGTAGCCTACTCACAGCACAGCTAGGGAGGACGACCCTGGGAGAGGCTCTCCCACGAGGTTTGGAGGAGGGCGAAAAAGGAGGAGAGGAATGACCCACAGCCAAGCCCTTCCAGTCTTCCCACACTTGTACCTATGCCACCATCACCCTTGAAGTGCCTGGGGCTGACTCTGGGGTGCCCAGAAATGGGGGGGCTGGTACAGTGGGGTCCTGTCCTTTAGCGCAGCCGGCTAAACCCTGGCGCAGAATCCAGCCAGAGTCATTGAGAGGAGACACCGTACTGCCTAAGCCTGCAGGGAGCCAAGAAAAATACCCCAGAGCAGAGGAATCCATGGGCTCGACCAAGCTTGCTCTGAAAGCCGCTGCTAAATGCAGCCCGTGCCAAGAGTTCCCAGGAAATATGCCAGACTGCCTTTATCCCTGATGGCGTGGCCGCTATGGCCCTCCCGTCCTACCACAGACGCCGCTCCCTGCCCCCAGCTGACACCAACTGAGTCCTTCCGCTAGTGACGCAGCCCCATCCCAGAGACACCTTTGCCCGTGGGGTTGGGGGAGCTGGGCATACATGGGGTGGGTGGGGTCCAAATGCAGAGAGTGCTTCAGGATCCTCCAGTTGCCGCTTCTACTTAAGGCCTTGACCTTGGCAGGAGCACTACTTCCCATCTGTGTTCAAGGCAAGCGTTTCCAAGGTCAGAACGTACCAGCGGAGAAGCCCTGAGTGCAGTGGCGCGGTCCAGCAAGGAGTGGGGTGAGAACGCACGGTGGACTGGCTGGCCCTGGTGGCTCAGCCTAGGGGGGTGGGGGATCTTCCTCCGTGTCTGAACGGCCGTGCTGGGGGACTACCCTCTGCGTGACAGCGGCGGTTAGTGCTGATTTGTGGCTCTGCTCTGCCTTCCTCCGCCGTCCGGGGAAGGAGCTTTTGGAATGGCTTTCTGGCAGCTGATGCTGGTAGTTCCATTCTTGGTGCTCCCTGTCCTGGTGGAGCACTGCGCGCCCTCCCTCTGCATGCTGCGTGGCGGGGTAAAGGCCAGCCAGCCTGCCCTGCCTGCCTCCGCCTCCTCTGGGGGAGCCTGGCCCAGCTGCACCTGCTCCTGGCCTTCCAGGACTCACTCCGCCTGCCGCCTGGCGGCGCTGCACCTGCTCTAGCTCCCGCGCTCTCCCTCCCGCCGGGCCTGTGAGGTCCTCCCTGTCTCTGCCCCTCCGCCAGCCCGTGTTTCTTTGGGCCTGTCTGCGCTTGCTCTTTCTCACATGTGACTAATATTTGATGACACTTCCTCTCCCAGGCTGCGAGCCCCTGCAGTGTAGGGCCATCGTTCCTTCTGGTTAAGTTATTTAGACAAAATGTTTATTGATCAAGCACCATGTGCCAGGCACTGAGCTAAGTGCTCAGGAGCAGGAGGGCCGTAGTCCTGACTCCTGTGCAGCTAACAACCTAGCAAATAAGCAAATAAACAGCAAACAAACAAACAAACAAACAAACAAAAAGGTGACCAAGAGTGATAAATGGTACCCGATGAAAGCACAGCTTCTGTGATTGAAAGGGGATGGGAGCTACTTTCAGCTCAGAGACAGGGAGTGAACAGTCCCAGGGAGACCGTGAAGGAAGAAAGCGCCTGAGGGTCAGAGCCCTGTCTGTACGTCAGCTGGCTACTGCCACCCGTCCGTGCACCCCAGGGGAGAAGCTGACGCAGGGCGCCACAAGCACAAGGCCCTCCAGTTAAGTGGTTTTCTAGAAACTGATGGACAACTGGTGTGAGAGCACGGTGATTGAGGGGCAATGGTAAGAGATGCAACCGTGAACCCGACAGGTCCAAGAGGAGCTCCAGATTTCCCTACCAAACCTGCCCATCACGCTGTCTTCCCCATCTCAGTAAGGACAAGAGCTATTCTTATAATGCCCCAGTCCCAAATCTTGGGGCGATCGCTGGCCCTCTCTTGCACCCTACAGCCAAAACCACCAGCAAGTCCAGGCAGCTCCATGGGACTAGACTCAGGCCACCTTTTCCCACCTCCACTGCGGCCAACCCAATCCAGCCCCATAGGAGGATGCCTACCAGGTCTTAGGCTTCCCCTCCCACCCCCTAGCCCCCAAAAGAGAAGTCAGCTCTGATGCTGCTCTGCGCAAACCCTCTCAGAGCTCCCATCTCATTCAGGCCACAGTGTAATGTAGGTAACACTTGTGCATTACACAGTGGTGTAACCACCCATGAGACCCGATGTGCTCCTGACTCTTCCTCCATTCCTTTTCACCCACTCTGCTCCTGCAGACACCTTACTTTCCTGAAACACACTGAGCACACCCCCACCTCAGGGCCTTTGCATTTACTCCTTCCTCCATTAGAGTACTTCCTGCCCCCACTCCCCACACCAGATATCCACATGGCTCCCTCTCTTAAAGCCCTTTATGTCTCTGCTGAAATGTCAGTGTATTATGGACACTGTCTCCTCCTTTTCCCCCCGATGCCCCTCCTCCAACATCCACCCCTGCAGCCCCCCTTTTTTCCTTCATGACACCTACCATGGTCTGACACATTTGTTATTTGCTCGCTTGTCATCTCTCTCTCCCCACTATGATGGAGGTTCATTGGAGGAAAGAACTTTGTTTTGTTCACTGCTGTATCTCCAGCATATAACACATTGCTTGGCATGTGGCAGACATTCAAAAAATGATTTGCTGAAGTCTGATACATAGGCAGGGCCAGACCATGGAGAACATTCTAGACCATGTTAATGGTATGTATTTCATTCTAAAAGCAATAAGGAGCCACTGGAAAGCTTTAAGAGTGGATGCAGTGATCTGCCTTGTATTTCGAGTTTATTGTGGATATGGTGTGGAGAATGATGGGAAGCAGGGGTCAAAGATGGAGCTGGTGGGAAAGGCCAGCAAAGACACCAGGGGCTTGGACCAGGATGGTGTCAGTGAAATAAAGAGAAGGCTATGAACGAAGTAACTGGCAGATCAGCTGCCAGGGCCAGAAGGTCTCCTCGTGTGGCCCTAGTCCCATGTGATTCACCATCAGCAGCCTGAACACCAAGGGCAGCTCCACTGTGCTGGCTCTTGGGCTGAGGGAGGAGGATTCTACTCTGAGCTCATCTTCTGCAGATGGGAGTCTGGGCCGAGTGACCCACACTTCTCCCCTTGTGC
>NW_027399349.1:6383-8074 GCF_003265705.2 Callorhinus ursinus | reverse complement strand
GTTGACCTATTTTTACTGATTTTGAGAGGGGTTCTCTGTGCCTCCTGGATTTTGATGCCTGTTTCCTTCCCCACATTAGGGAAGTTCTCTGCTATAATTGGCTCCAATATACCTTCTGCCCCTCTCTCTCTTTCTTCTTCTTCTGGGATCCCAATTATTCTAATGTTGTTTTGTCTTATCGTATCGCTTATCTCTCGAATTCTGCCCTCGTGATCCTGTAGTTGTTTTTCTCTCTTTTTCTCAGCCTCTTTATTTTCCATCATTTGGTCTTCTATATCACTGATCCTCTCTTCTGCCTCATTTATCCTAACAGTTAGTGCCCCCATTTTTTAATGCACTTCATTAATAGCCTTTTTGATTTCAACTTGGTTAGATTTTAGTTCTTTTATTTCTCCAGGAAGGGTGTCTCTAATAACTTCCATGCTTTTTTCAAGCCCAGCTAGGATCTTTAAAATCATGATTCTGAACTCTAGGTCGAACATCGTACTAATGTCCATATTGAGTAGGTCCCTGGCAGACGGTACAACCTCTTGTTCTTTTTGCTGAGGTGATTTTTTTTTTTTTGTCTTGTCATTTTGTCCAGAGAAGAATAGATGAATGAGAGAACAAAATGCTAACAGGTTAACAACGTCCCCAGCAAATATACTCTAAACAAATCAGAAAAGCCTGAAATGAGGGGAAAAGAAAGGGAAAGAAAGAAAAAAGAAAGAGGAAAAAAAAGAAAAAGAAAAAGATAAAAACAAACAAAAACAGGACAAAACAAAAAGAAACAGAATATGATCAAATATGATCAGGCTAGTGCATAGGTCAGTGCCACACACTAGATTTTGGGTGTATTTTGGTCTGTTAGAAGAAAGTGCCTCCTAAAATTTTAAAGGAAGAAAGACTTATATATGTACAAAATAAGGGTTGATACAATGAAGGGATGGAAGATGACTGTAAAGATGAAAATTATAAAAGATTTTATAAAAGGAATTGATAAGATAAGAAGTTGTTTGAAAAAAGAAAGAAGAAGATTTAAAAAGAAAAAAAAGGGAGAGAATGTGATCAGGCAGGAGACTAGAACAAAGACATACCCTAGTGATTTAGGGTATATTTTGATCTGTTAGAAGAAACTGTATCTCAAAATTTTAAAGAGAGAACAACTTAATATATGCCAAAAATAAGGGTATCTACTATGAAGGGATAGAATATGACTCTAAAAATGAAAAATAACAATGCTTTTTTTCAAAAAGGGATTGATAAGATGTTGGTTGAAAAAGGGAAAAAGAAAAATTAAAAAAAACAGTTAAAAAAATTAACTTTGAAAAACTAAAGAATCATGGTAAAAAAGCCATGAATTCCATGTGCAGTATTCCCCTAGAGCTGGAGTTCTCCCGTTCTCCTTGATCGGTAACCTTGGTATTGGCTGGCTGTTCTTGCTGATCTTCTGGGGGAGGGGCCTGTTGCCGTGGTTCCCAAGTGTCTTTGCTGGAGGCGGAATTGCCCCGCCCTTGCCGGTCTGGGCTAAGCAATCTGCTCAGGTTTGCTCTTGGTAGCTTTTGTTCCCTGCAAGCTCTCAGTACAGCTTTGGAGGACCAGAGTGAAAATGGTGGCCTCCCAATCTCCACCCGGAGGAGCCGAGAACTTGGGGCCCCGCTCCTCAGTGCGCCCCCAGAGAAAAGCAGTCAGTCACTCCCGTGTCCCCGGTC
>NW_027399349.1:0-6283 GCF_003265705.2 Callorhinus ursinus | reverse complement strand
CTGCCGCTTGTTGGGTCCCCGCTGGAGGAGCAGTGGCCCGACTGTGTCGCCGATCACAGTTTATGGCAACCCTGAGCTGAGAGCCCGCGCCTCGGCTCCGTCTCTGCAGCCGGCTTCCCCGCTCCAATACCTGGGAGCTCTGCCGCACTCAGGCACCCCTGGTCTCTCTGTGACCCCGAGGGTCCTGAGACCACACTGTCCCACGAGGATTCCACCCCCCGCTTAGCCACTGGCGCGACTTCCCTCAGCAGAACTGACTTCTAAAAGGTCCGATTTTGTGCTCCGCGGCTCTAGCACTTGCCAGAAGCGGCCGACAGAGGCCCCCTCCCCCGCTGTCTGTCCTCCCGAATATCGCCTCGGATTCACTTCTCCGCACGTCCTACCTTCCAGTAAGTGGTCGCTTTTCTGTTCAGAGAGTTGTTGCTATTCTTCTCTTCGATCTCCTGTTGAGTTCGTAGGTGTTCAGAATGGTTTGATCCCTATCCAGCTGAATTCCTGAGACCAGACAAAATCCAGGTCTCCTACTCCTCTGCCATCTTGCTCCCAGGTCATTTTTTTTTTTTATTTTATTTTTTTAGGAGTCTGGCTAGAGGTTTATCCATTTTGTTGATGTTCTCAAAGAACCAACTCCTGGTTTCATTAATCTATTCTGTTTTTTTAGTTTCTATTTTGTTTATTTCTGCTCTGATCTTTATTATTTCCATCCTTCTGCTGGTTTTAGGTTGTTTGTTCTTTTCTAGCTCCTTTAAGTGTAAGGTAAGTTTCTCTGAGATTTTTCTTACTTCTTGAGGTATGCTGGTATTGCTATAAATTTCCCTCTTAGATCTGCTTTTGCTGCATCCCAAAGATTTTGGATGACTGTGTTTTCATTTGTCTCTATTTATTTCCTCTTTGATTTCTTGGTTGACCCATTCATTGTTTAGTAGCATGTTATTTAATCTACATGTAACTGCATTCTTTCCAGATTTTTTCTTGTCATTGATTTCTAATTTCATAGCATTGTGGTCAGAAAAGATGCATGGTATGACTTTGATATTTTTGAATCTGTCAAGACTTGTTTTATGGCCTCATATGTGATCTATTCTGGAGAATGTGCCATGTGCACGTGAAAAGAGTGTGTATGCTGGTCTTCTAGTATGGAATGTTCTGAAAATATCTTTTAGATGTATCTGGTCCAATATGTCACTCAAAGTCACTGTTTCCTTGTTGACTTTCTGTCTGGATGATCTTTCCATTGATATAAGTGGGGTGTTACAGTCCACTACTATTATTGTATTACTATAAATTGCTTCCTTTGTTTGTTAGTAGCTGCTTTATGTATTGGGGTACTCCCATGTTGGGTATATAAGTATTTACAATTGTTGTATTTCTTGTTGGATTGTTCCTTTTATGATTATTTAAGTGTTATTCCTTGTCTCTTGTTATAGTCTTTGTTTTAAAGTCTATTTTGTCCAGTTCAGTCTTAATAGTGTTGTCAGTGCAAACAACTAACCCTGAGGACTGAGGATGATGTTCACAATGAAAATGTTGTAAAATCAGCCAAACAGCACAGATGTGTCAAAGCACCTGACCAGTACAGTGGGTTTCTTAATCACTATGAAGTTTTAGAGAGGTATCCCAAGTAGGGATAATCTTTTCTAACATAATTTTAGCCACAGAAGAGACATTGGAAAGCTTCAGTCCAGTGAGAAAACATACAAACCATTACTAGAACATTTTACCCATGAGATGGAGGGAGCTGTATGAAATCCATTTGCCAAGGCTCAAATTGTTCATTTGGCAATTTAACATGCCCAGGGCCAGTATGGATAGGTTTCCCAGTATTGTAATTTGGACAAGAGGAACAACCAAGGGAGGCACTTTTTGTGGTATGGTTAATATTTCCCCACCAATACTGGTTCATGAACACTACCATTTTATCAGTAGAATAGTAGTTTAATGCATATACAGTTGAAAGTAGTAGGAATTTTAGAATTTCTGGAACAGTTGGATAGTTATTTGGTCCAAACCAGAGTTATTTTTTTTTTCAGAGTTATTTTTATCAAACTAACAATTATCACATTTCTAATATTGTTTCTTCTTTTCTGGGGCCAATTGTTGGGCATTTCTAATCAGTTTTTCTCAATTGTCATTTGAGAGAATATCCCTTTGAAACATGACACTGGTTTAACTATTGGTCTCTGTGAGAGCTGCATATTTGGAAATATCAGCAAGGTAGTTTCTTTTAACATGCTGGGAGTCAAGTCTGGAATGTCCGAGAAGCTTAATAATAGCTAGAGCCCCTGGCAAAAGTATGGTATCTAATATCATTTTGGACATAGGAGCCATTTTTAAATGTATTCCCATTGGAGGTAAGGAGACCTCATTGTTTCCATAGCATTCCAAAATTATTAGAGACCCCAAAGGCATCAGTATAAATATTTTTAGATTACCCTTGGCTAAAGTACACACTCAGATAAGGGCATGTAACTCAGCCTCTTGGGCTGAAGTAGCCAAAGATAAAGGTGCTGCCTCAGTGAATTCAAAAGGATTTGTAATGGCATGCCTGGCATAATATTTACCATTTTTATTCTTTAATAACCATCAGTAAGCCATGAAAATGCATTGGTTAGTGGGGTTGGTTAGAGGCGTTTCCTGTAAATTGTCACAAGGAGTCAAAAAATGCAAATCTCCATCCTCAGCCATTAGGTTTTTCCACAAGTGAAAAAGGAGTGTTACAGGGACTAGTGTAGCAGATAAGGAGACCCTGAGCCTTGTAATCTCCTGTAATGGGCTTGATGCTTTGAAGGGGTTCTCCATTTATAGGGAATTAATTCTAGGAACAGGTTTTGAGTGATCTATTTGAATCTTGATGGGAGGTACACTGTGGACTCTGCCGATACCATTGAAGATTTTGCCCATAAGGAGGATGGTAGTTGATCTAATAGGAACAAATGATCAGTGGCCTCAGACTCAGCTATAGCGCCATCAGAGACTAAGGATAGAAAAGATGCCAAAGCATCATTTATTTTCCCTGCTTGACTCTTTTAGTTACTACTGTCAAATTCCAGAAGTATTTTCCTTTAGAGAGAAAGAAACTCCTGCATGGTATTTTTCTAAGAAATCTCGAAATAAATACGGGTGGAGGAACTAAAGAGAAAAGAATGTGTATCTCTCAAAGGGCCTAGACCAAAGGGAATAGGTTCAGAGACAGGAACTTGTTGGGGTTTATTAGAGCCCCTCACTGTTTGAACTGGTTTAGTACTCCAAGACAGGGGCTGCTTTATAGCAATGGGGTTGAGCACCAAGAATGTAACTCTGGTGTCAGTAGGAGCAGGGAGAGATTCGTTCCCAATCTGAAGAGTGGTTTCTCTGATCTGATTGAGAGAGAGGGTTGGGAAGAGCCCCTGTAGCTCCTTGGAGCCCCATCAGTGGAAATTAGGAGGACATTAAAAAGGTTGGCCAGAGGGTTGAAGGCACCTGAAGCACTTAAATTTGTAACAATCTTTTCTTCCAATGTCCTAGTTCTTTGCAGTAATAGCAGAAACTAAGCTTCCAGTTTTGTTTAGAGGCCTTCATTCCCTGGAGTTGAACATTGAAGATTTTAGTAGTCTTTCCTTTAAATAATTCATCTAGGGTTCAAATGAGCTGGTTTGCCAAATTAACTAAATCTGGAGTGAATATAATTTCCCATTCCATCATGGTCTTTTTAACTAAAAGGGAAAGATCTCAGATCTGCCCATTAATAAAGTGTAAATGCTACCCAAGGGGATTCAACATCTAACAGAGGATCAGGATTTTTCTTTTTTAAAGATAGTTTGGAATCAAGTGTAATAATCATGAACAGATTCATCAGGCTTTTGTGTCCAAGCCTGAATTTTCTTCCAATCAACAGGCTTTTTTTAAAAGCTACTATAGAGGTGCCTGGGTGGCTCAGTCAATTAAGAATCTGTGTTCAGTCAGGTTATGATCCCGGGGTCCTGGGATGGAGCCTGGCATCTGGGTTTCCTGCTCAGCGGGAGGCCTGCTTCTCTCACTCCCTCTGCCTTCTGCTCCCCCTGCTTGTGCTCTCTCAAATAAGTAAAATCTTTGAAAAAATAAAATAAAAATCTACTATAATTCCTCAGTAGAGATCTCCAGCAAGAGTTCTAGCATCTTGCCAAAAGTTAGGGCTCTGTTTCTCTAAATCCCTTTCAAGATGTTCTCATCAGGCTAGTTTCATCTAACATTTGAACTGGTCCTCCTCAACAAGCATGTGGACTAATTGATATAAATCTGAGAAATCAGGTTGGCAAGTTTGAAAAACTATGTTAAACTCTTCAGCAAACATACGAGGGTCCTCAGTCACTATAGGAATCTCCTTATGGCTCACAATTCAGCCTTAGTCCAGGAACACAAGAAACTTGGGATTTATTTAGATCCTCAGAAGACTTTAAAGGGGCAGGTTTTAATAGGCTCAGGAGAGGAGGGGGTGGAGGAAGTTTTGAAGGAAAACAGAAATTCAGCAAAAAGATTAGAATGAGGGATCAGAGGGTATAGGGGAGATGTGAAAGGTGCAGAGAGAATAGAGGAAGGTAATACCAGAGGTGGAGCCTGAGCATAAGACACCTGTCATGTTAAGAAGATGAGGAAGGGAAAAAAAGAAGCCTCAGAAGACGTCCCCCCCCTTTTTAAAAATTTTTTGCCTCCGTTAATAGATTGTATTTTGCAGAGGTGATTTTAGATTCCTAATGAGGTTTGGAAGCTTCAAAATACCAATTCAAATGGGAAACTCATTCAGCTTTGTCAATTTTAGATCATGGCTGTCCAACTCAGTTTTGAGAAAATTAAGTTTGGAGAGACTGTAAGTTCCCCATAATGGCTACTGAAGTTCTAAATTACTTTTGGTTAAGTCAGTCCACTTAGTTATAAATGTCCATGCAGAGGGATGATAGTTTTTAATCATAAAACTGACCAAAGTCCCAGAAGTTGGGGTGGGCACCTTCAAAGTGTTTGGATGACCGGGATCCCATTTCTTAGAGGTTTTGTTTTGTTTTTCTCTAGAGCAAAAAGAACATTTCTAAAGACCACTGTTTTGACAGGAACCGCCTGGTTCCAGAAAGAATCAGAACAAAGGCCAGCACAGTTCCAGTAAGAACAGCTTGGTTGCAAACAGGAGTCAGACCAAAGGCCAGCACAGTTCCAACAGGCACCATTCCAACTGGAACAGTCCAATCTCAAAGAGGAGTCAGACCAAAGGCCAGAACAGTTCCATTAGGAACAGTCCAATTCTGAAAAAGAGTTGGACCAAAGGCCAAAAGACTACTCTCAGAGATGTTTTTAGAAGCGGGGAGGCAGGGCTGAAAACATATCCTAAATAAAGCCTGGAGAGATTGAACACAAAGTATAGAGCTCAAAATCTAGAAAACTTACCCTCAAACTCTTAAGGTCAGGGAGAAAGTGGTGAGCCCAGTCAGCTCTGTGTGTACCTGCACCTGTTTGCTCACTAGCCTTGGAGTTCTTGGGGGGTCGTCTCTGGATCCCACTTCTGATCACCAAGTAATGTTAAACTTAAAATTAAACTGCTAGTTATTTTGCCAGCAAAATATAGGTTTATTAGGAATAGCAGAGAATCGCAATCCAGAACAAGCAAGCACTGGCAAAACCATAGGCAAATCTGGAGAACAAAGGAGGGGTATGCTCTTTTATAGAGGAAAGGGGAAGTCAGGAAGGCCATTATAAACAAAGTCTATTGTAGCAAACTGGGAGTTTGAAGTATAGTGCCTTCTCATTTGCCAAGTTGTGCCTGTCTCTCATTGGCTGGGCTGTTGGTGGGGGAGGGGGAAAAGCTTTCTTCCTCGCACTGGAATAGCGTGAGAGTGTCTCCTGCTGAACCTCCCAATTCCAGTTTAGTGAGGTTTCCGTTTATTAATTTTCACAGTATTAGAGTTAATTTAAGGTTACTGTTTAATTTAAATAGGCATGTCTTTAGAGTCGACAGCATTCAATATAATACTTTTATCCTACATGACTTCACTAATCAAATAACTTCATGTTATCCCTGTTACAAAATTTGTCAGTAAAAATAACTTAGAAATGATAACTGACTAATCTCTCATGAAATGTTCATTGGTAATCTAAACATAACCCTTGGGAGCAAATGATTTACATATATGTAAGAGGAATAAGAGTTTATACATAAACGTTTTAGCAATAATTATTTTTTTAAATTTTTTATTGTTGTGTTAATCACCATACATCACATCATTAGCTTTTGATGTAGTGTTCCATGATTCATTGTTTGTGCATAACACCCAGTGCTCCA
>NW_027399348.1:0-8075 GCF_003265705.2 Callorhinus ursinus | reverse complement strand
AAGATTTTTGATCAGAAGGTGTTGGTGAGAATGTGAAAAAAATTGAAACTTCATATGCAGACACTGCTGATGGCACAGCCAAAATGTCTGGCAGTTCCTCCAAAGTTTAAGATTTATTTATTTATTTATTTATTGGAGGGGTGGAGGGGTGGAGGGAGAGAGGATCTCAAGCAGACTCCCGGCTGAGCGTGGAGCCCAGCCCTGGGCTCCATCCCACGACCCTGAGATCATGACCTGAGCCAAAATCAAGAGTCGGATGCTCAACTGACTGAGCCACCCAGGCTCCCCAGTTCCTCCAAAGTTCAAACCTTAAGTTACTATATGACTCAGCAATTCCACTCCTCGGTACATGCCCAAAGAAATGAAAACATTTGTCCACATGAAACTTGCACGTGAATGTTCATAGCACCGTCATTCATAATAGCCCCAAAGTAGAAACAACCCACACGTCTATAAAATGGTAAGTATAGAAACAGACTGTGGTCTATCCATACAATGGAATATTATTCAGCCATAATGAGATCCTGATACATGCTACATCATGAATAAATCTTGAAAACATTGTTAAGTGAAAGAAGCCAGACACAAAGGCCTCATAGTATATGATTCTATTTATGTGAAATATCCAGAAGAGGCAAATATAGTCTATAGAGATAGAAAGTAGATTTGAGGCAGGAGGGAAGTGGCACAGGGAGTGACTGCTAACAGGTATGGGGTTTCTCCTTGGGTTGATGAAAATGTTTTAAAACTGACTGTGGTGATAGTTGTAAAGCTCCGCAAACACACTAAAGAACTACTGAATTGTACACTTTAAGTGAAGTGATGGTATGGCATAGTGAATTGTGTATTGTGAATTTTATCTCAACAAAGCTGTTACCAAAAATAATGTTCCAGATTTGGCCAGTGGGTGCCCCTTGGAGCTGATTCTCTTGTCCCCTTGACACGCTCCGATCCATGTTTTGAGTGTTGCCTTACTTTGCAGCACAAGATAATCCAGACTTACCTCATGCCCTTTCCTACTCCAGCGTAGGAATTAACCTTTCCCCCAGAAGTCCTGCTTCCTGTTTGGGGGAAATGCAAAATCAAGATCGTATTTCCTTTAATCATCATGACAGCCCTATTAAGTAGGTATTAGAGTATCTTCCTTTTACAAATAGGGCCCAGAGAGACCCAAGTAAATTGTTCAAGGTCACACAGCAGCCCTGTCTTTGAAAGTAGGCAATGTGAAGCCAGAGCCCTTGCTCCTCACTCCTCCCCCTACACAGAGAGCGTGAAGGCGAAGGTTATTTCTTCAGCGAGGTCACTTTTACTTGCTTTATGATATGCACCTTTGCGTGGAAATGAAAGCGTAGAACCCATAAACAGCTTCCTAGGACTTGCACAAGGCAGGGTATGCCCTTGGGAAAAGTCATGTGTCGTGTGTCTGGGGGTGTGGGGTTGGGGGGAGTTCGCCGTCCGGTGTCCTAGCCCTTCCTCTGCAAGCAGATGCTAAAATCCACACACACAAACACCAGTGAAGTACAGTTCTCATTAACCTCCTTTGCCATCCCCTCCCCCCACACCGTACCCAAATACTGCCCACAGCTAGGTGCCCATTACAAGAGTCAGAGTAGCTAAAAGGGGTGAAGATCTATAGATGGAAGGGGATCAGCCTTGGTTTTTCAATGTTGACACCGGGCAATGGGTACATGAAGATTCATGATACTCTTCTCTCTTATTTTGTAAATATTTAAAGGTTTCTGTAATAAACGAGTATACCATAATAAATAAGAGGAAAGAGAAATAGCCAGGTGGGCAGCTGTGTGTGAGCGAGGACATATGGCTTCTCTCTCCAGATTCCTCAGGCGCTCAGAAAAGACCGGCGGCACATCTGGGAGAGCCTCAGAACCACCGACCCTCGATAGCACCTTCTCCCCTCCGAACATGACGGGGACATTACTCATGTCCTTGGTCAGCTGCCTCATTGCCATAAGTCAGGCCAGCCTCATCAATCGCTGTGACTTGGCCAGGGTGCTGCACAAGGAGGACTTGGATGGGTTTGAGGGCTACTCCCTCAATGACTGTGAGTGCTGCTTCACACACTCCCCCTCCCCCATTTCTCCTCCTCCTCTGGTCATGCCCTAGGTGGCCATCTTTCTCCCTGTCATTCATTTTTCAAAGCCGAGTTCAAAAAGGAGCCCTCCCCAAGAAGCCCTTCCCAACATTCCAAATTCAGCCCACAATTATTCGCTGAGCATTTATCATGTACCGGGAACTATTTTCGGTGCTGGGGATGGAGACATCAACAAAGCCCCTTCCTCCATAGTGTTCACATTCTAGGGGGAGAGGCAGACAAGACGCAAACACACAACTATATATGAAGTACTTCCAGTAGTGATAAAGGTTATGCAGAAGAAGAAAGCCGGGGCCGTGATAGGTGATGTTGTCCTAGAAGGGGAAGTCGAGGAGGTGACATTGAGTGGCACTGGTCACCCAGGGTCTGGGGAAGAGTGCTCCAGGCAGAGGGAGCAGACAGTGCAAAGGCTTCATCCTCCTCCATGGTAGGAATAACTCCCTTTTGCCCAGAATTTGTGCACACCGGCCTTGTGCTGTCTTATTTCTCCTTTTATCTTGTTTTGTGGCTTTTTAAGGTAGGTATCTTCATTCTCCTACTATAGGCCCCTTGAAGGCAACATCTACATTTGAGCCAGCTAAGTGTCCCGCACTTGGCTTTGCACAGTTCCTGACACACAGTAGGTGATCATTAAGTGCAGGAAGCATGGATGGACAGATAGGTGATGAGTGGTTGTACTGAGGGGCGGGTGGGTGGGACGAAGGGTGAGGGGAGAAGCACATGGGTGTTTCTAGCCCACTTGCCCCATCCAGCCTCTTAGGCCTTGTTCCTTTCTTCTGCTTCCTGATCTCCCTCTCTCCTCCATCCCACTCCTCCCTCAACTCGGCACCCTCTGAAAACCCTCTGCTCCCTGTTCAAAGGGCTGTGTCTGGCTTTTGTGGAAAGCAAATTCAACATATCAAAGGTAAATGAAAACGCAGACGGCAGCTTTGACTACGGAATCTTCCAGATCAACAGCCACTCCTGGTGCAATGATTACCAAAGTCACTCAGAGAACATCTGCCACGAGGACTGTCAAGGTCTGGCCAGGGCCCCAGGGTGGGAGAGGTGAGAGGGAGGACCAGGCTCTACTCACAGGACTCCTCTTCCCACTCAAAGCCTGGGAATATCCCCAGAGGGACGGCCCCAGGAGTCCATTTCACCCAGCTTTTCATGCAATGGAAATTATTTTGATGCCCATGTTACAGATGAGCAAACTGAGGCTCATAGAACCAGTGCTGAATGCCAGGCTGGTGGCCCTGAAGGCTCAGCTCTAACCATCTAACCACTCACTTTGGCTAATGATCTGATTAAAGGCCAAGTGCAAACTCCCCACCTCAAAGCCACGCCAGGAGGCTCCATAGGTCAATGACTTGGACCTTCTCCCCTTCCTTCATACTCTGATTAATATCCCTGGACTCTTCACCTGAAGAGCCTTTCTCATCAGCCAAGATTACCTGGGTCTCTGTGCTCCTGTTCTGACATTTCCTTTCCCTAGAAATCCTCAAATGTGGGCTGAACCACCATCTACCCTAGTTAGGAAGTACGATGATAAACAGTCGTCCTGCCCCCCCTGCCCTCACCCCCAACACCCCTGACCGCCCTTGGAGGGATGTCTAAATGGTCCTCTGGAAGGGAGGTCCTCTTGCTTAATCTGGAAGTGCTCAGCCCCCGGGTGGTGCGTGCCAGCGCAGGGACAGCCCGTGTCTGCCTCAGTCTTCGGGGTGGTCCTCTGTGTTCTCACAGGTGCTCGCTCTCTCTCCCTTTCAGACCTACTGAGCCCCAGTCTTCTCTCAACCATCAGCTGTGCAAAGAAGATTGTGTCCGGAGCAGGGGGGATGAAGAACTGGTGAGGAGGACACGGTGGGACGAAGTTAGTGGGCAGAGCCCCAGGAAGGATGTAGTGACAGAGGAAGGCGCACTAGGCAAGGACTAGACCCTTTCATAGTCTAGAAAGATGTGGAAGAGTGGCAGGGCTTGGACTCTGACTTACAGGACCTGGGATCTGGGTCTTTCTCTGATGTATTAAAACTCTTTTGGGGGGCGCCTGGCTCAGTCAGTTAAGCGTCTGACTCCTGATTTTGGCTCAGGTCATGATCTCAGGGTCGTGGGATTGAGCCCTGCATCAGGCCACCCGCTCAGTGGGGAGTCTTCTTGGGATTCTCTCTCCCTCTCCCTCTGCTCCTGTCCTCATTCGTTCTGTCTCTCTCTCGAAAATAAATAAATCTTTTAAAAAATTTAAAAAAAGAAAACTCTTTTAGATGCGGTAACAGAGTAACTTGAGTTAGGTGAGGGAGGTGTATCCTGAGGGCACGAGGTGTCTCACTGAGCGGACGCAGGTGCGGCTGGACTTCAGGAAGAGAGCGCAAGCAGAGCTGGAAACTGTCAGCAAGCTTTTCCTGGCAAGTTCCTGCTTCCTGGTGCATTTGTTTCACCACTTCCTTCATAGAGCAGCATTCTCTGCTCCACATTCCACAAGACTGACTAAGGCTGCCCCCAGTTGATGGGCTAATGTCCTCAGCGGCCACAGAGACTGCCCAGGCTCAGTCCCAGTCCAAGTGCCCGGGATAAAGAATCTGATTGGTTCAGCTTGGACCCAGTGTCCCTGCTTAGTTCAATCAGCTGGAGGCCTGGGAGGCCTGGGAGCAAGTGAGCTATGCCATCACAGTTGCCACAGGGATCCCTCTCCCTGATTGGCAGCAACATTCTTTTTTATTTCTAAGATTTTATTTATTTATTTGAGAGTGAGAGAGCGAGCACACAAGCGGGGGGGAGAAGGAGAGAGAAGACTCTCTGCCGAGCAGGGACTCTGATTTGGGGCTCGGTGTGGGACTCGATCCCAGGACCCTGGGATCATGACCTGAGCCGAAGGCAGACATTTAACCAACTGAGCCACCCAGGCATCCGGGGCAGCAACATTTTCTGTAAATGGTGGATAGCTTCTCAGCTGAGCAGATAACCCAAAGCTGTCAGCTTACCAGTGGTGGACATTGGGATGGTTACTTCACTCTTCTGAATTTCAAACCGGATATCTACAGGATGTAGTGACAGAGGAAGGCACACTAGGCAAGGACTAGACCTTTCTAGTCCTCTCTAGGCGTCTGTGAGGATGGAGGAGTCACGTGCCTTGCCTACTCTAGAAACACCAAGCAGAGGGGACACTGATGACTATTAGGGCTGACCCTTTCCGGAGGGAGAGTCAGTAGTTGCGCCTGAGATTGATTGATTGATTATTTATCTTTTTATTTATTTAGTAAATCTCAGCCTCGTAAAATGGTGATCTCCCACTTCAGAGGGAGATAGGATTTGAAAATGTGGAAGCATACTGAATGGGGGAAGCGGACAAACACCAGAGATAAGGGAAATTTAAAGGAAGAATCAGAGGGGCCACAGGGGGACAGACCAGAAACCTAGGAATGAAGGAAGTTCTGAGCACTGCTCTGCCTAAGAGACTCACAAAGAGTTGGGCCACGTATGTGGAGAAGGAGCTTACTAAACAGTAAAGCAAGAACCAATCTTTCTCTCCGCAGGGTAGCGTGGAGGTTGCACTGTGCAGGCCGGCCCCTCTCCTACTGGATGACAGGATGCTTCTTGGGATGAGATGGGGGAAGGGCTGCTGTGGAGTCATTTCAGAGTTCCTCTTCTCATTCGGGAATCTTCATTTCCTCTTCCTCTTGCCTCCACTTCGTGTTATTTTCTTTCCTTCCCATTTACAAAGAAAACTGACCAGAGCCCCAGAAATAGATGGTTTTCTCAGGCTTCCTCCTTGCACCCATCTGGGCCTAGGCCTCTGGTTCCTGACTGTCATTGCAAACCAAGAAGACCACAGTGAAGAAGTTGTTATATTTTGGGAATTATTAAAGCATTCCTTGTGCAAAGAATGTGTTGAGTTATTCATTTTTAATTCCAGATATATCTGAATACCTAATCTCGTAGGAGTGTGGTAGGTACTAGAAGAAGGAAAATAAACCATAACTATTATTCCTGAGGTGTTCATAATCTACCCAGAGACATACACAATTAATGGGTACAATGAGTGGATACATACAATGAATACAATGGATAATGAAATGGGTAATATAATCTACAACTTTTGGGTTGAAACAGCATCAGGATCCCAGTTATTCCTCCAAAGCCAACTATATTCAAAGTAAAAGAGAAAGTTCAGAGGTAGGTAATGGGTGGGGCTAAGGGTCTTGGATAGCGAGGTGGAGAAAGTGGTGTTGGGGCCAATAGATGGTGCCAGGTGCCAATGATTTGGGTGGTTTCAGAGAATGGGCTAAAATCTAGATGTTAAAAAAAAAAAGGCATCTCTGTTTGGGATCTGAAGGTGCTGATGTGGACAAAAACCTGCATAAGGACAATGCAAAACAGAAAAGGGGCCGTTGGAGAAATGTCCTGCACATAGCTACCATCAGCACTGTTTGACTAAACTGTCCCACTTGGGCCACGGATGTCCCTACTTCTCAGCCTTAGCTTTTAGATCTCACGGACCACTAAAACGTCAAAAAAGCTAACACCGTATTAAGATTCCCAACTTTTTATTTTAATACCCAAGTAAGTATTAATCAAAACAACTATCGTAAAACAATTTTTAACATGAAAAATGAACGTCATTGGAGCGCCTGGGTGGCTGCGTTGGTTAAGTGTCTGCCTTGGGCTCAGTCATGATCTTGGGGGCTCCTGGGATCGAGTCTCCCATCAGGCTCCCTGCTCAGCAGGGAGTCTGCTTCTCCTTCTCCCTCTACCCCTTCCCCCAGCTTGTGCTCTCTCTCTTGCTTTCTCAAATAAAATATTTTAAAAATAAAAAATAAAAAATAAATTTAAAAAGAAAGAAAAATGAAGGTCATATTTGTAGCAGAATAAAATGGAATAGATTTTGTTTTATGAAAAAAAAATTTTAAACCCTGATTATATTATCCTTTTCTTGTTTTGCCAAGGACTGGTGAAAGCTTCCTAACAGACCAGCACCAGTCTGAAGACCATTGTTTAGAAACCTCAAGAGATGTTTTGTAAGGTCCCTTCTGGCTCAGGCTTTCTAGAATTAAAATAAGGATCATTAGGACCTGTTTTCCCTCTTAGTGTGTTAGTCCTCAAAATAGCTGACTGGGTGCTTAGAACGGCCCTTTTGCAAGGGCACCATGAACTCCAGTGTTGGTGCCCTACTTGGACTCACTCTGATTTTTTGTACCTCCTTCTCACCCTGCCTGCCAAACTCCCACATCCTCTCATTCCAACAAGCACACTTAAGCAATTCACCAAAATTACGTAGGAAAATCAAGGAACACTTTTTAAGGATTTTTTTTTTACCTTTTTTATTGTTATGTTAATCACCATATATTACATCATTAGTTTTTGGTGCAGTGTTCCATGATTCATTGTTTGTTCATAACACCCAGTGCTCCATGCAGAACGTGCCCTCCTCAATACCCATCACCAGGCTAACCCATCCCCCTACCCCCTCCCCTCTAGAACCCTCAGTTTGTTTTTCAGAGTCCATCATCTCTCATGGTTCGTCTCCCCCTCTGACATACTCCCCTTTTCTTCCTCTCCTGTTATCTTCTTCTTTTTCTTTTTTCTTAAAATATGTTGCGTTATTTGTTTCAGAAGTACAGATCTGTGATTCAACAGTCTTGCACAATTCACAGCGCTCACCGTAGCACATACCCTCCCCAATGTTTTGAAGCCGGCTGCTCTAAAGATGTCCGTACCCTAGGATCCTGTAAGCTCAGCCTTTGGACTCTATCCTAAAAATACACTTAAAGAGAAGCACTAAACACGACTTCGAGGTGGTGGGGCTGCGGGAGGGGAAGTAGTCAGAGACCCGCCCAGAGTGGGAGGGGCCGGGAACAACCCTCGCCCCACTCGTGCTGGGCTGGTCCCGCCCCTCGCACGAGCCCCTTTTTAAAAAGCGCGGGCGCGCCTTGCGCAGGCGCACTGCTACTTGAACTTAGCCGCGCATGCGCAGTGGTGGTAGGATGGC
>NW_027399347.1:0-8080 GCF_003265705.2 Callorhinus ursinus | reverse complement strand
TCTGGGCGTGTTTTTGGGTTTGCTTTTGTGGGTTTTTTTGGGTGTGTTTTTGCACTGAGCAGAGCACTGCTCCCCCTCAGATGTTCTGATAGGCCTGCCTTGGGGGCCATGCCCACAGCCCCCCTCGGGTGAAAGCCACCCCCCCCCATCCTCGGGAAGAGTCACTGCAGTGGAAGCCCACCCCGACTCCCTGGGCTGCACTCTCTGCCCTCGCGCACCTCTGGCCTCCACCAGTTGTCACTGACACTGTTCCTCAAATCCCAGCATTTCCCCACACTCGGACATTGACCCGGCTCTGTCCTCTTGGCACCACCGCATGCCTCCTGTGTTTACTCTTTGACACTGACGTGCCCCAAACCCCAGTGTGCACTGGAGCATTGCTCTCTTCACACCCCCCCCTCACCCCCCCCCCCCCCCCCCCCTTTATGATTTACCAGCACTGTGACAGGATCTTTGGTCCAATACTCGTCTTAGATCTTGCTACTATCTCCTTCCCTACATTACCCCTCCTGATTTCAGACCCATGACACTGTGTCCCTGCAGAGAGCCGTGCCCTGTGGTCTTCATGTTCCTCTGACTCCTGCCAAGCTGACCTTCCCTTCTGCCTTTCCTGTAGCTACTCTCCCTTGTCCTCTGTGGGTGGATTCACTGGTCTTCACTGCCCTCTCCTCAGCCTCTGATCATCAACCCCCAGACTTGACTTGATATCTCAGTCCACAAGCTCATTTAAGAAGATGGTTTTCTCAGTGCCTGGAACATGGCTCATGTCCCCATCCCCCCACCCCCATCCTATCCCCGTCAGTCCCAACCCTGCTCTCCTGTCCAGCCCAGTCAAAGCCACCCCCACCCTGACCCAAACCCCATTCCCCACCCCATCCCCTCCTCCCACCCCCTCCCTCCGCCGGATCCGTATTAAAGAGCCTGGCCAAAAAGTTCTATTCTTGCCACCACATTCAAGGCCACAGGAACAGCCACTACTCCGCACACACTGCTACCACCCTTTTCTGCTCCTCCTTCCCATGCCTCTGCTGGAGTTGTCTAGCCCCATGCTCTGGAAGTCCTTCTGGTAGGCACCTCTGATATGTGCCAGGATACCTATTGGCCACCTCCTTCTTCTCGCTACTCCTGTTGGTGTCCATCTGTCTCCCTTCCATCACATTCCACCCTCCGTCCTCCCTGCTGCCTCCCATCACTGTCTCCCAGTCTGTCTCTGGGTGGTGACCTGTTCAGCAGCCACAAGGCCCCATTTTGACATTCCTTCCCAGGAGCTTTCCTCACACAACCCAGGTCTCCCCTTCCCCTCCTTAGCCCAGGTAAGCACCAGCCGTTTCCCCATTGCCCGTGTATGTCAGGGCTCCCCAAAGCCTGTCCTGTAGTCCCACTGGGTCATCCCTTCACCATCGGGATGCGCTCCCTTCCCGGGACCTGCTCTCAGCCCACCCTCTTTCCATCCCCTCAACAGGCCACGTTCTCTCTGAAACCATCTGCTGTCGCTCGTCTTGGTCCTTCCGCTGGCTCTGACCTGCCCCCCTGCGTGAGGCTCCCTTCCCCCTAGCCTCACCCCACCTCACCTTCCTCCTCCCTCCTCCCTTTCAGTCAAGCCCTTGCCCACGGGACCTCACCCCAGACCTGCACCCTCAGCTCGTCCTCCTTCCCTCACCTGCCCTGCTTCCGTTCCGTCCCCCGATGCACCCCTGCCCACCACCCTTGCCCTGCACACCCACTGACGCTGCCCAGCTCCCCCTTTGCCCTCCATCCCGCTTGGCCACGTGATTTGGAGCCCATCCTGTTGCTCTCCATCCCAGGGAACCTTGCCACATCTGTTGTCCACTCGATGAAGCCTCTGAAGCAAGTGTCCCCAGTCGCTTCTCGGCCTTTTGGCTAAGATCAAGTGAAGCAAGTGTCCCCAGACCTGACCATCCCACCCCTTGCTCTCCCCCGGGCCCCTCTGCTGCCGACACCATCTTCCTGGACTAACCCCGTGGCACTCTCAGGTTTTGAAGGTGTCCCCCTGCCCAGTTGAAGGTCCCTGTCAGAGTCCCCAGCCACCCTTTACCACCCCCTGGAGTAGTGGAAGCAGGGATTTGGTGACTTTTGAGAAGTGTCACTTCTCATTGGTTCTTGTGAGCTCCTCGCCCATTTCGAAGCATATGTGCAACCTACACACTGGACTCCATTTACGTGTGTCCCCCGTGAACTCCCTGAGGTCTCCCGTCAGCGGTCTCTGTTCAGTGTCTGTTCTGATGCACAGTGCTGCCCCTCCCACTCCTTGGTCATCTCTGTCATTGTGTCCCCTGTTTCCACTTGCTCCTGAGAGCCCTGGATCCATATGCCCAGGCTGTAGCATCTTCCCTCTGCTCTACTTGGTACTGTCTGGCCGCAGTACCACACACAACAGTCTTCTTGTCCCCTGAGATCTGTTGATGTCCCCAGATTGGGAGTTCTTCATACCACCTTCCCCTTTTCCACGGTGCCCCCTTGCTGTCCCTGAGCCCCTGGTGTGTTCAAGAGATTCCATCCCCTCTTCCCTACTGCCTTTCCCTTGGTTACCCCACCAATTTCCTTAACGTGACTCACATCCCACAGACCCACTACTCATGGCTGCCTCAGTCTTTACTGTCTTCCTCTTCCTGTGCTAGGTGTAGACTGAACCTTCTGGGCCCTTCCTCTGCCTATTCTCCCACTCCTGTCTCTGAGAGACCCTCTGGTTCACAATCAACATTGCGTCCTTCTTTCCCTATCACGTGCTAGTCCTGTGACACATTCGGTTGTCTCTTCACTGCTCCCTTCAGGACAGCCCGTGGCCCTCTTGCCACCTTCTTCAACACCAGGGTGCTAGACAGAATCCATATACTGTCCAGATTCACCGCCAGGCACCCTACCTTTTCAGGTCTGCCATTTCTGAGAAAGTTGGTACTGTTCTAGGCTTCTCTATGAACTAGACATGCCCCCACACTGACAGGATTGTCTCTAAAAATTACACAGGCAACCACCTCTTCCTCCTCAAGCTCTGGCCTTCTTCCACCTCTGCCACATTCTGGACTGTGATTTCTGGACTTACCTATGCTATGCTCTCCCTCCTGCACCGGCTTCCTCACGCCCTGGTCCCTGCTCGGGGCACACGGCTCCTGGTCTCTCCACTCCTCTGGACCCTCTGCCACCCTCTGGGCACACTGCACCCCCCGACCCTCTAACAGGCCTCTCCCGCCCTCCCTGCCAGGCACCATCACCTGTCCTTCGTCACTCTTCTCGCCCTATGGACCAGCTGGCCTCTCCCACACTCTCCCACCCGCTGCAGACGGCCCGCCTGCCCCACCCCCAGGGCCCCGGCTCGGCGCCCCCCTGCTTGGTGACTCGACTGCATACTTGGCAAAGGGACTGTCCCGTGACCTGAGCCACCTGACATTCCTGCAGCCACCCTCTGGGAGCCGTCCAGCTGGACTCCGCGGGCTTCTGTGCCGAGCGCTCCCTGCTCCATCCCTCACCCGCAGCTCAGCCCAGTTCAGTGCTCTTTGCCTCTGACGCACGGTACTGAATCCGCACGCTGCGGCCCGTGCTCCCGCCCCTGTGCACCCACACCGCGCTTTCCTCCTGGGCCCCATAGATGTCCCTCCCGGGAACCTTTCATGTTTCCATTCAGACCCCCTTATACTCTTCTGACAGTGCTCTCAGGGAGCCTGTTCCCCTGATTCTCCTTCCTTTTTCCTTTCAGGGCACCATTTTGCCCTCTGCCCTCCCTCCCGCCCTGGCCCCCGCCAACCCCAAACCTGACACCCCTGCACTCAGTGTCCAGCTGCAGAGAGCCCTGGGTCCTGCCGCCCAGCCCTCCTTCGGTCCTCCTCCCTCCCTCAAAGGCATCTCTCTCCCAGATGCTTTCCTTCAGTGTGGTCTCCTGTTCTCTCTGCCCCTTCCTAGAGCTGTGCACATCCGTGTGGTGCTCTCTGCTCACACTGTTCAACCCAACTCCTTTTCGGTCACCATTCCCTTCTCCCTCAGCTCCAGGGCCACTCATTGACACTCCACTCCTTCCACACTGAGATCAAATCCCAACACTCCCTTCAGCATTCCAGAGGCCTTCTTGGCTACATCCATTTGCTCGCTTTCTGCCTGGGCCGGGGTCCTTCTCCCCCACGTCTGACAGCCCTGACTCTGGGGCCGACCCTGTCACCTACCCCGGCTCAGGGGCTCACCTGCTCAAGCATCACCTCTCTGCCCACCTTTCACTCGGCTCCTTCCACCCAGTGACTCTCACCCAAGGACCCATGACCCCCGACACCACCTATCAGCATCATCATCATCTGGGTGTGTTTTTGTTTTTGCTTTGAACAGAACACTGCTCCTCCTCAGTTGTTTTGGTCCCCCTGCCTTAGGGGCCATGCCCACAGCCCCCCTTAGGTGAAAACCACTGCCCCACCCTGCAACTTAGGGAAGAATCACTGTTATGGAAACCCTGACCTCCTGAGCTGCAGCCTCTTCTTATGCACCTATAGGCAGCCACTGTCTGCCATGGAATCTTCTTCCTCCAATTCCAGCACTGCCCCCACTCTGTCATTGGTCCAGCGCTCTCCTCTTGGAAGCACCATATTATATTCCCTTCCGAGTTTACGTGTTGACCTGTGATGTGCCCCAAATCCCAGTGTGCATCACAGGCATTGTTCTTTTCAAACCCCTGCCACACTCTTATTCTCTCATCATTTATGACTCTCAAGCATCTGAAAGTATCTTTGGTCCAGTCTGGTCTTTCTTAGCATTTGCCATTGTCCCTTTACCTATATTATTACTCCTGCTCATTTCAGACCTGCGACACTCTTGCCCTGTAAAGCCTTGCCCTGGGGTCCTCATGGCCTACTGATTTGCCTGCTAACCAGACCTTTCCCTTCTACCTTTACTGTGCTGCTCTCCTCTGTCTTCTCTAGGGGAAGTCAGTGGTCTTTCTCACCTTGTCAGCCTGTGGTCATCACCCTCAACAGTCCACAGGCTCAGTTAAAGATGGATTTATCAGTGCCTAGAACTTGGCTCATGTCCCCCCCGACACACACACCCCAACCCCCCCACACCCCTAGCCCATTAATCCCAATCCTGCCCTCCAGACCAACCCAGTAAAATCCAACCCACCCAATAAAATCTGACCCACACCCAACCCAGCCCCTTCTCCCCAACCTCCCATCCCCTTCCCCGAGTCCCACCTCATCCCCACCGCCCACCCTATCCCCATCCCCACCGGATCCGTAGTAAAGAGCCTGGCCGAAAAGTTCTACCCTCGCCACCACACTCAAGGCTGTGGGAGCAGCCGCTGCTAGCCACCGCTTTTCCCTCTTCTTTCCCAATGCCTCTGATTGCACTGGGTGGCACCAAGACCTGAACTTCCTCTGGTAGGCATCTGTGAGATCTGCCAGGATACACGCTCTGTCACCTCCCCCTTCTCCTTGCTCCCCGTGTTGGCATCCACCTTGTCTCCCTTCCACTGAGTTCCCCTCTCCTTCATCCCTTGGGTGCGTCCCTTCACCTTGTCTGTCTCTAGGAGGTGGCCCACCTGTCACACTGTATCAGGACCCCATTTGGACATTCCTTCCTGCAACCTTTCCTCATGGGCTACATTGCTTCCCTTTCCCTCCTTGACCCACAGAAAGCACCCTGCCTCTCCGTTAGAGCCCATGCATCTCACCTCACAGCTCTCTCATTCTTGCCATTTAATTGCACTAAGTCATCCCTCCATCATAAGGAATGTCCTCCTTCTGTGACCCTCTCACAGCTCACACTCTTTCCATCCCCTCCACAGGCCGTGTTCTCTCCAAAACCATCTGCTGTCACTCGTCTGGTCCTTCCACTGGCTCTGACCACCGCCCTCCCATGAAGCTCCCTTTTCCCTAGCCTCACCCCATCTCACTTTCCTTCTCTCTCTTCCCTTCCAATCAAGCCCTTGCCCACCGGCCTTCACACCTTCCACCCCTTCCTATCACCCATGTTCTCCCACTCCCCGTTCTCAAGTTCCATATCCCTGCTCTGCCTTCTTTACCTCTTGATCACATTCTTCTCAGGGCACCCAAGTGCAGGGTTTAAGACCCACCTCTTACTCTGCATCCCATTCTGCCTGACCCTCAACAGGTATTTGATCAAACACTGTGAACAAGAGTCCACCACCCCCCAAGCTCCTGGCACCACACCCCTCTCTCTCTCCTTCTGTGGCCCGTTGCTGCACACCTTGTTTTCTTAGACTAGACCTATGACACTCCCTAATTTTGAATGTCTTCTACGCTCCCTCTCTGTGTGGAGGCTCTGTGCAGGCCAGACCTCCACCCTTGCTGGTCACTGTTGTAAAATGTCGCCTTTGCTTTGATTCCTCTTCACTCCTTCACCATTTCTACTACCTATCTGCTACCCACAAACTGGCCGCCATCCACAGGAGTTCATCCCGGGTCCCTGAGGTTACCAGCTAGTGGTTTCTGTGCAGAGTCTCCCTCGTTTCCTCTGCCCTGCTCCACTCACGGGCTCCTTTCCCTGCTTGCCCCCGACGCCCCCAGCTTGCGGACCCTCTGGTTACGGTGGCTCTGCTATGCTCCTGCCATCGGCTTTCCATACCGCACACGCCATTCCACCTGCCCTTTGAGCTTTTCAGGATGCCTTCCCCTTTTGCAAGGTGTGCCCCCTTTATCAACCCTGAGTCCCTTGCGTATCTGAAGTTCTCTTTCTGTGCTGCCTGTATCTTCCTTCTCCTGTCTACTCACCGGACCCAGCACTCTCGCGGACTGCCTTCCCAGAGCTGCTCGAGATGCCACCGCCTTCTCTCCACGTGGGCTGTGGAATGAACCTTCCTCCACCATCCTCTGCTGTTCTCTCACTCTCGTCTCCGAGATGTCCTCTGCCACATCTCTAACTTCCCGTCCTACTTCTGCTCCTGCCTGCCAGCCTGGGATGGATTCTGTGGTCTACTCCTTGACCTTTCTGCTCCCTTCCGGCCTGCTCTAATATTTGCCCCATGCCCAACTTCTTCACCCCCAACTCGCTGTACTGAATCCATCTGCTCTCCCAATTCATCCCTAAGCATGCTGCCTTTTCAGATCTGTCACTGGGAGAAGGTCCTTGTTTCTCTGGGCTGTGTGCTGATACGTCACATCTCCCCATGTCCTGCGGTGACAGTGCTCTCTCCAACGTTCTCAGGAGGCCCCTCACCTTCCCCTGTCCTCCTCCCACCTGGCCCAAGTTCCTCGCTTTCCTGAGGCATATTATGCTCTTTCACCTGCACGAGCTTCTACACACACCAGTCCCACTAGGGGGACAAGTATTTCCAGTGCCTCCTTTGGGCCCTTTCCCAACCCTCTCTGGGTGCAGTGTGGTCCCTCATGCTCTCCACAGGCCTCTCCTACCCTAATTAACAGGCCCCATACCTGCCCTTTCTCACTCATCTTGCCAGGTAGACCACCTCCTGCAGACCTCACACCTGACTCAATCTCCTGGGCCCAGACTGAAAATCATACCTGCTTTGTGCCTCTGCTGCATACAGAGGAAAGAAAAGGTCTAATTTAAGTCATGAGACATTCAGCCACACTCTGGGAGCCCTCCAGCTGGACTCCGCGGGCTTCTGTGCCGAGCGCTCCCTGCTCCATCCCTCACCTGCTGCTCAGCCCAGTTCAGTGGTCTTTGCCTCAGACGCACGGTACTGAATCCGCACGCTGCGGCCACTCCCATGTCCCTCCGCCTTCCTCTTCAGGTGTCCGCAGCTAGTCTGCCCTCCCGACCCCCTCCCGACCCCCCTTTCCACTGACAGGAAATCCCAGCCTCCAGCCTCCCCCCACCCCGCCAGCGTACCAGAGGCCTTCTTGGCTACATCCATTTGCTCGCTGTCTGCCTGGGCCGGGGTCCTTCTCCCCCACGTCTGACAGCCCTGACTCTGAGGCCGACCCCGTCACCTACCCCGGCTCAGGGGCTCACCTGCTCAAGCGTCACGTCTCTGCCCGCCTTCCACTCGGCCCCTTCCACCCAGTGACTCTCACCCGAGGACCCATGACCCCCAAGACCGCCTATCAGCATCATCATCTGGGCGTGTTTTTGGGTTTGCTTTTGTGGGTTTTTTTGGGTGTGT
>NW_027399346.1:0-8080 GCF_003265705.2 Callorhinus ursinus | reverse complement strand
TCTGGGCGTGTTTTTGGGTTTGCTTTTGTGGGTTTTTTTGGGTGTGTTTTTGCACTGAGCAGAGCACTGCTCCCCCTCAGATGTTCTGATAGGCCTGCCTTGGGGGCCATGCCCACAGCCCCCCTCGGGTGAAAGCCACCCCCCCCCATCCTCGGGAAGAGTCACTGCAGTGGAAGCCCACCCCGACTCCCTGGGCTGCACTCTCTGCCCTCGCGCACCTCTGGCCTCCACCAGTTGTCACTGACACTGTTCCTCAAATCCCAGCATTTCCCCACACTCGGACATTGACCCGGCTCTGTCCTCTTGGCACCACCGCATGCCTCCTGTGTTTACTCTTTGACACTGACGTGCCCCAAACCCCAGTGTGCACTGGAGCATTGCTCTCTTCACACCCCCCCCTCACCCCCCCCCCCCCCCCCCCCTTTATGATTTACCAGCACTGTGACAGGATCTTTGGTCCAATACTCGTCTTAGATCTTGCTACTATCTCCTTCCCTACATTACCCCTCCTGATTTCAGACCCATGACACTGTGTCCCTGCAGAGAGCCGTGCCCTGTGGTCTTCATGTTCCTCTGACTCCTGCCAAGCTGACCTTCCCTTCTGCCTTTCCTGTAGCTACTCTCCCTTGTCCTCTGTGGGTGGATTCACTGGTCTTCACTGCCCTCTCCTCAGCCTCTGATCATCAACCCCCAGACTTGACTTGATATCTCAGTCCACAAGCTCATTTAAGAAGATGGTTTTCTCAGTGCCTGGAACATGGCTCATGTCCCCATCCCCCCACCCCCATCCTATCCCCGTCAGTCCCAACCCTGCTCTCCTGTCCAGCCCAGTCAAAGCCACCCCCACCCTGACCCAAACCCCATTCCCCACCCCATCCCCTCCTCCCACCCCCTCCCTCCGCCGGATCCGTATTAAAGAGCCTGGCCAAAAAGTTCTATTCTTGCCACCACATTCAAGGCCACAGGAACAGCCACTACTCCGCACACACTGCTACCACCCTTTTCTGCTCCTCCTTCCCATGCCTCTGCTGGAGTTGTCTAGCCCCATGCTCTGGAAGTCCTTCTGGTAGGCACCTCTGATATGTGCCAGGATACCTATTGGCCACCTCCTTCTTCTCGCTACTCCTGTTGGTGTCCATCTGTCTCCCTTCCATCACATTCCACCCTCCGTCCTCCCTGCTGCCTCCCATCACTGTCTCCCAGTCTGTCTCTGGGTGGTGACCTGTTCAGCAGCCACAAGGCCCCATTTTGACATTCCTTCCCAGGAGCTTTCCTCACACAACCCAGGTCTCCCCTTCCCCTCCTTAGCCCAGGTAAGCACCAGCCGTTTCCCCATTGCCCGTGTATGTCAGGGCTCCCCAAAGCCTGTCCTGTAGTCCCACTGGGTCATCCCTTCACCATCGGGATGCGCTCCCTTCCCGGGACCTGCTCTCAGCCCACCCTCTTTCCATCCCCTCAACAGGCCACGTTCTCTCTGAAACCATCTGCTGTCGCTCGTCTTGGTCCTTCCGCTGGCTCTGACCTGCCCCCCTGCGTGAGGCTCCCTTCCCCCTAGCCTCACCCCACCTCACCTTCCTCCTCCCTCCTCCCTTTCAGTCAAGCCCTTGCCCACGGGACCTCACCCCAGACCTGCACCCTCAGCTCGTCCTCCTTCCCTCACCTGCCCTGCTTCCGTTCCGTCCCCCGATGCACCCCTGCCCACCACCCTTGCCCTGCACACCCACTGACGCTGCCCAGCTCCCCCTTTGCCCTCCATCCCGCTTGGCCACGTGATTTGGAGCCCATCCTGTTGCTCTCCATCCCAGGGAACCTTGCCACATCTGTTGTCCACTCGATGAAGCCTCTGAAGCAAGTGTCCCCAGTCGCTTCTCGGCCTTTTGGCTAAGATCAAGTGAAGCAAGTGTCCCCAGACCTGACCATCCCACCCCTTGCTCTCCCCCGGGCCCCTCTGCTGCCGACACCATCTTCCTGGACTAACCCCGTGGCACTCTCAGGTTTTGAAGGTGTCCCCCTGCCCAGTTGAAGGTCCCTGTCAGAGTCCCCAGCCACCCTTTACCACCCCCTGGAGTAGTGGAAGCAGGGATTTGGTGACTTTTGAGAAGTGTCACTTCTCATTGGTTCTTGTGAGCTCCTCGCCCATTTCGAAGCATATGTGCAACCTACACACTGGACTCCATTTACGTGTGTCCCCCGTGAACTCCCTGAGGTCTCCCGTCAGCGGTCTCTGTTCAGTGTCTGTTCTGATGCACAGTGCTGCCCCTCCCACTCCTTGGTCATCTCTGTCATTGTGTCCCCTGTTTCCACTTGCTCCTGAGAGCCCTGGATCCATATGCCCAGGCTGTAGCATCTTCCCTCTGCTCTACTTGGTACTGTCTGGCCGCAGTACCACACACAACAGTCTTCTTGTCCCCTGAGATCTGTTGATGTCCCCAGATTGGGAGTTCTTCATACCACCTTCCCCTTTTCCACGGTGCCCCCTTGCTGTCCCTGAGCCCCTGGTGTGTTCAAGAGATTCCATCCCCTCTTCCCTACTGCCTTTCCCTTGGTTACCCCACCAATTTCCTTAACGTGACTCACATCCCACAGACCCACTACTCATGGCTGCCTCAGTCTTTACTGTCTTCCTCTTCCTGTGCTAGGTGTAGACTGAACCTTCTGGGCCCTTCCTCTGCCTATTCTCCCACTCCTGTCTCTGAGAGACCCTCTGGTTCACAATCAACATTGCGTCCTTCTTTCCCTATCACGTGCTAGTCCTGTGACACATTCGGTTGTCTCTTCACTGCTCCCTTCAGGACAGCCCGTGGCCCTCTTGCCACCTTCTTCAACACCAGGGTGCTAGACAGAATCCATATACTGTCCAGATTCACCGCCAGGCACCCTACCTTTTCAGGTCTGCCATTTCTGAGAAAGTTGGTACTGTTCTAGGCTTCTCTATGAACTAGACATGCCCCCACACTGACAGGATTGTCTCTAAAAATTACACAGGCAACCACCTCTTCCTCCTCAAGCTCTGGCCTTCTTCCACCTCTGCCACATTCTGGACTGTGATTTCTGGACTTACCTATGCTATGCTCTCCCTCCTGCACCGGCTTCCTCACGCCCTGGTCCCTGCTCGGGGCACACGGCTCCTGGTCTCTCCACTCCTCTGGACCCTCTGCCACCCTCTGGGCACACTGCACCCCCCGACCCTCTAACAGGCCTCTCCCGCCCTCCCTGCCAGGCACCATCACCTGTCCTTCGTCACTCTTCTCGCCCTATGGACCAGCTGGCCTCTCCCACACTCTCCCACCCGCTGCAGACGGCCCGCCTGCCCCACCCCCAGGGCCCCGGCTCGGCGCCCCCCTGCTTGGTGACTCGACTGCATACTTGGCAAAGGGACTGTCCCGTGACCTGAGCCACCTGACATTCCTGCAGCCACCCTCTGGGAGCCGTCCAGCTGGACTCCGCGGGCTTCTGTGCCGAGCGCTCCCTGCTCCATCCCTCACCCGCAGCTCAGCCCAGTTCAGTGCTCTTTGCCTCTGACGCACGGTACTGAATCCGCACGCTGCGGCCCGTGCTCCCGCCCCTGTGCACCCACACCGCGCTTTCCTCCTGGGCCCCATAGATGTCCCTCCCGGGAACCTTTCATGTTTCCATTCAGACCCCCTTATACTCTTCTGACAGTGCTCTCAGGGAGCCTGTTCCCCTGATTCTCCTTCCTTTTTCCTTTCAGGGCACCATTTTGCCCTCTGCCCTCCCTCCCGCCCTGGCCCCCGCCAACCCCAAACCTGACACCCCTGCACTCAGTGTCCAGCTGCAGAGAGCCCTGGGTCCTGCCGCCCAGCCCTCCTTCGGTCCTCCTCCCTCCCTCAAAGGCATCTCTCTCCCAGATGCTTTCCTTCAGTGTGGTCTCCTGTTCTCTCTGCCCCTTCCTAGAGCTGTGCACATCCGTGTGGTGCTCTCTGCTCACACTGTTCAACCCAACTCCTTTTCGGTCACCATTCCCTTCTCCCTCAGCTCCAGGGCCACTCATTGACACTCCACTCCTTCCACACTGAGATCAAATCCCAACACTCCCTTCAGCATTCCAGAGGCCTTCTTGGCTACATCCATTTGCTCGCTTTCTGCCTGGGCCGGGGTCCTTCTCCCCCACGTCTGACAGCCCTGACTCTGGGGCCGACCCTGTCACCTACCCCGGCTCAGGGGCTCACCTGCTCAAGCATCACCTCTCTGCCCACCTTTCACTCGGCTCCTTCCACCCAGTGACTCTCACCCAAGGACCCATGACCCCCGACACCACCTATCAGCATCATCATCATCTGGGTGTGTTTTTGTTTTTGCTTTGAACAGAACACTGCTCCTCCTCAGTTGTTTTGGTCCCCCTGCCTTAGGGGCCATGCCCACAGCCCCCCTTAGGTGAAAACCACTGCCCCACCCTGCAACTTAGGGAAGAATCACTGTTATGGAAACCCTGACCTCCTGAGCTGCAGCCTCTTCTTATGCACCTATAGGCAGCCACTGTCTGCCATGGAATCTTCTTCCTCCAATTCCAGCACTGCCCCCACTCTGTCATTGGTCCAGCGCTCTCCTCTTGGAAGCACCATATTATATTCCCTTCCGAGTTTACGTGTTGACCTGTGATGTGCCCCAAATCCCAGTGTGCATCACAGGCATTGTTCTTTTCAAACCCCTGCCACACTCTTATTCTCTCATCATTTATGACTCTCAAGCATCTGAAAGTATCTTTGGTCCAGTCTGGTCTTTCTTAGCATTTGCCATTGTCCCTTTACCTATATTATTACTCCTGCTCATTTCAGACCTGCGACACTCTTGCCCTGTAAAGCCTTGCCCTGGGGTCCTCATGGCCTACTGATTTGCCTGCTAACCAGACCTTTCCCTTCTACCTTTACTGTGCTGCTCTCCTCTGTCTTCTCTAGGGGAAGTCAGTGGTCTTTCTCACCTTGTCAGCCTGTGGTCATCACCCTCAACAGTCCACAGGCTCAGTTAAAGATGGATTTATCAGTGCCTAGAACTTGGCTCATGTCCCCCCCGACACACACACCCCAACCCCCCCACACCCCTAGCCCATTAATCCCAATCCTGCCCTCCAGACCAACCCAGTAAAATCCAACCCACCCAATAAAATCTGACCCACACCCAACCCAGCCCCTTCTCCCCAACCTCCCATCCCCTTCCCCGAGTCCCACCTCATCCCCACCGCCCACCCTATCCCCATCCCCACCGGATCCGTAGTAAAGAGCCTGGCCGAAAAGTTCTACCCTCGCCACCACACTCAAGGCTGTGGGAGCAGCCGCTGCTAGCCACCGCTTTTCCCTCTTCTTTCCCAATGCCTCTGATTGCACTGGGTGGCACCAAGACCTGAACTTCCTCTGGTAGGCATCTGTGAGATCTGCCAGGATACACGCTCTGTCACCTCCCCCTTCTCCTTGCTCCCCGTGTTGGCATCCACCTTGTCTCCCTTCCACTGAGTTCCCCTCTCCTTCATCCCTTGGGTGCGTCCCTTCACCTTGTCTGTCTCTAGGAGGTGGCCCACCTGTCACACTGTATCAGGACCCCATTTGGACATTCCTTCCTGCAACCTTTCCTCATGGGCTACATTGCTTCCCTTTCCCTCCTTGACCCACAGAAAGCACCCTGCCTCTCCGTTAGAGCCCATGCATCTCACCTCACAGCTCTCTCATTCTTGCCATTTAATTGCACTAAGTCATCCCTCCATCATAAGGAATGTCCTCCTTCTGTGACCCTCTCACAGCTCACACTCTTTCCATCCCCTCCACAGGCCGTGTTCTCTCCAAAACCATCTGCTGTCACTCGTCTGGTCCTTCCACTGGCTCTGACCACCGCCCTCCCATGAAGCTCCCTTTTCCCTAGCCTCACCCCATCTCACTTTCCTTCTCTCTCTTCCCTTCCAATCAAGCCCTTGCCCACCGGCCTTCACACCTTCCACCCCTTCCTATCACCCATGTTCTCCCACTCCCCGTTCTCAAGTTCCATATCCCTGCTCTGCCTTCTTTACCTCTTGATCACATTCTTCTCAGGGCACCCAAGTGCAGGGTTTAAGACCCACCTCTTACTCTGCATCCCATTCTGCCTGACCCTCAACAGGTATTTGATCAAACACTGTGAACAAGAGTCCACCACCCCCCAAGCTCCTGGCACCACACCCCTCTCTCTCTCCTTCTGTGGCCCGTTGCTGCACACCTTGTTTTCTTAGACTAGACCTATGACACTCCCTAATTTTGAATGTCTTCTACGCTCCCTCTCTGTGTGGAGGCTCTGTGCAGGCCAGACCTCCACCCTTGCTGGTCACTGTTGTAAAATGTCGCCTTTGCTTTGATTCCTCTTCACTCCTTCACCATTTCTACTACCTATCTGCTACCCACAAACTGGCCGCCATCCACAGGAGTTCATCCCGGGTCCCTGAGGTTACCAGCTAGTGGTTTCTGTGCAGAGTCTCCCTCGTTTCCTCTGCCCTGCTCCACTCACGGGCTCCTTTCCCTGCTTGCCCCCGACGCCCCCAGCTTGCGGACCCTCTGGTTACGGTGGCTCTGCTATGCTCCTGCCATCGGCTTTCCATACCGCACACGCCATTCCACCTGCCCTTTGAGCTTTTCAGGATGCCTTCCCCTTTTGCAAGGTGTGCCCCCTTTATCAACCCTGAGTCCCTTGCGTATCTGAAGTTCTCTTTCTGTGCTGCCTGTATCTTCCTTCTCCTGTCTACTCACCGGACCCAGCACTCTCGCGGACTGCCTTCCCAGAGCTGCTCGAGATGCCACCGCCTTCTCTCCACGTGGGCTGTGGAATGAACCTTCCTCCACCATCCTCTGCTGTTCTCTCACTCTCGTCTCCGAGATGTCCTCTGCCACATCTCTAACTTCCCGTCCTACTTCTGCTCCTGCCTGCCAGCCTGGGATGGATTCTGTGGTCTACTCCTTGACCTTTCTGCTCCCTTCCGGCCTGCTCTAATATTTGCCCCATGCCCAACTTCTTCACCCCCAACTCGCTGTACTGAATCCATCTGCTCTCCCAATTCATCCCTAAGCATGCTGCCTTTTCAGATCTGTCACTGGGAGAAGGTCCTTGTTTCTCTGGGCTGTGTGCTGATACGTCACATCTCCCCATGTCCTGCGGTGACAGTGCTCTCTCCAACGTTCTCAGGAGGCCCCTCACCTTCCCCTGTCCTCCTCCCACCTGGCCCAAGTTCCTCGCTTTCCTGAGGCATATTATGCTCTTTCACCTGCACGAGCTTCTACACACACCAGTCCCACTAGGGGGACAAGTATTTCCAGTGCCTCCTTTGGGCCCTTTCCCAACCCTCTCTGGGTGCAGTGTGGTCCCTCATGCTCTCCACAGGCCTCTCCTACCCTAATTAACAGGCCCCATACCTGCCCTTTCTCACTCATCTTGCCAGGTAGACCACCTCCTGCAGACCTCACACCTGACTCAATCTCCTGGGCCCAGACTGAAAATCATACCTGCTTTGTGCCTCTGCTGCATACAGAGGAAAGAAAAGGTCTAATTTAAGTCATGAGACATTCAGCCACACTCTGGGAGCCCTCCAGCTGGACTCCGCGGGCTTCTGTGCCGAGCGCTCCCTGCTCCATCCCTCACCTGCTGCTCAGCCCAGTTCAGTGGTCTTTGCCTCAGACGCACGGTACTGAATCCGCACGCTGCGGCCACTCCCATGTCCCTCCGCCTTCCTCTTCAGGTGTCCGCAGCTAGTCTGCCCTCCCGACCCCCTCCCGACCCCCCTTTCCACTGACAGGAAATCCCAGCCTCCAGCCTCCCCCCACCCCGCCAGCGTACCAGAGGCCTTCTTGGCTACATCCATTTGCTCGCTGTCTGCCTGGGCCGGGGTCCTTCTCCCCCACGTCTGACAGCCCTGACTCTGAGGCCGACCCCGTCACCTACCCCGGCTCAGGGGCTCACCTGCTCAAGCGTCACGTCTCTGCCCGCCTTCCACTCGGCCCCTTCCACCCAGTGACTCTCACCCGAGGACCCATGACCCCCAAGACCGCCTATCAGCATCATCATCTGGGCGTGTTTTTGGGTTTGCTTTTGTGGGTTTTTTTGGGTGTGT
>NW_027399345.1:0-8080 GCF_003265705.2 Callorhinus ursinus | reverse complement strand
GGCGTCCGGGGTGCCGCCCCTCCCAGAACTCTCCAGACTCTTCTGGGATTCTTGGGAAGGGACCCGAGTCCTAAGGGGAGGGAGGAGAACAGCTGGGATCGGTGGTTGTTGATTCCGCCCACCCAGTCTCGTACCCGCTGGCGATGCTGTGCTCTGGTGTTGAAATTGACCAGAAGGACTAGGACTAGGCTGGTAATTGTAGGGCGGTGAGGTTCGTGGGATTCAAACTAGTTTGATGGTTTAAGATAGGATGAAGGGCTACGCGACTCCCGGGGATACCCCAAATACAGAAAGTTCCGGAGCTTTTCGAAGTGGGTGGGGTGTCTGTGGGTCAGAGACTCTGATTGGACTGTGGTGCTGACGGACGGGGCCGCGTTTAGGCCCGCTAGCGGATCGGTGCAAAGGCCTGGGCTGCCTGAGGATTATTGCCTTGGCTCTCCGCGGCATTTTTCCCACCTTCGATTTAAAAAGCGGAAAAGAGAAGGAAAGATAATGCAATATAGTTTTGACATCATCTTTAACCTACACGGATGGAATATCTTGGGTTGGGGAATTTGAATTTTTTAAAAGAAAATCAGTCAAGTAAACAGGTGGTTCTTAATCTGGACGAACGTCCCCATCGCCCCAGAAGGAACAAGCTGAGTCAAGGGCGGGGGGAGGGGAAGGGCAGGGCTGGATCTGCTGAACCCATTTGCCTCCGGCTGGGCTCAGGCGGGAGGAAGAAAAAAACTTTCCATAGGACTTCAGCTGTCTTTAAGGCCTTTGGGGCTTTTCCGTTTCCCTGTTCTTCCCAGCCTGTGGATCTGGGCCACCCCTTTCCCTCTTTTCCGCCTGTTAATTACTGGTTCATACTCAGAACGCAGAATTCGGTCTTCTGCCGAATTCTTTCGGCCTTAGGCTTTCCATCCTTTTTAAATGAAATGCAGAGGATGGGGAGCCGGCGAGGGAAGGGTGGGGATGTTCTGTCCTCCTTAACAGCATCATAAACGACAGCTGGTTGCAGGTGGTCCCTTTTAAACTGGTCGGGGATCCTAATGCTGGAAGGTGGGAGGAGTTGATCGAACGCAGGTCCTACTTCCAGCTTCTTTAAAACTTATTTGTCATGCATTTAATTCACCCACTTAGTTTTTTATCCTAGATTCCAACTTCCTGCACGTTATCCTCCCTCCTGCTTTGAATACGAACATTTGATCATTCATTCCGCCCCCCCCCCCCCCCCCCGCCCTTTTAAATCCTTTGCAGGCACGGAGAACCATTTGTTGGCTGGCCTGATACGAAAATCTAAGGGACATTAAAGTAATAGCGCCGGGTTCACAACCCACCAAAAATAGACTCGTTCCTGTATACACATAGTTGAGCACAGTAAACACAGTGGGAGAAGGCAGTTTTCTGTATGTTTTTCTCTGAAAAGGCAGTTTTTGACGAAGGGAAGGAATCTAGCTTTTGAACATTTTGCTCAGTTGGAATTGCCTTCACAATCCCGTGTGTGTTTGCGCCGGCAAGTGATAACTTTTTTTTTTTTAACATTCAGATGTAGCTCCCTAATGAGTCACCTCCTAATCTAGTCAAACTGGTCAAACTTAAGGAATTTTCCATTTCTTTATGCAATCTCTGGCGACTCCCCAAGCTTCCGTTTTAGCTGCCCAATGTGTCAACACTTCTAGGGACCCTTAACCTCACCTCCTCCTCCCTCTGGAAGCTTCCTTGCCATTAGCTGCTACTAGAGGCAGTTCTGGATTTACTCCTTCCTTCTCTAAGATCTGCAATTTAGAATACTTTATTGGCTGGACGCAAAGGGCATCACTGTACCCACTACCTGGCAGGTAGACATGGTGACAGGACCTCAAATCTTGCTACTGTTGGTGTAGCAGAAAAAGATCCCCTAGAAATAGTTTTCCATGAATCATCAGCTACACCCTATAGCTGATCTACCTTTTGAGTTAAATCTCTCTGTGTGGACTGGTCTGGAAACCCAAATGTCTATATTACTGTCCCATTTCCTGACAAGGAGAGGGTCTCCTGAATTTTCCCTTTTACACTGGATGCCTCCCAAGGCAAAAAGCCTGTCACAGGTTTAATTGGTGTCTAAGGTGACTGTAAGAACCCCAAGAGATTTTCCAGAATTTTATTTTGACTAATTTTGCAATGAGGTTTTTATCAGATTTGGCATTTTAAAGGATCAAGTCTCAGGTTCCCCAAACTGGTGGGGCTGTCAGATACTTAAAGGGTGGGGAACAAAAGAGAGAGAGCCAAGAACTCTGCAGTGGAGGAAGTGTGGAGGAAGTGAGCCTTCATCACCCTGAAGCTGTTGGGTTTTTTTTCCTTCTCTCCTTTTTCCTGCAGTTTCTCAAACAGTAGTTTTCTCCTCAATTCTTTTAGTTTTAAAAGATGGTACAATTCTAAGATTAGAAAAAAGCTAAAGAGACAACTTTAGTGGGAGAAGGCAGTTTTCTGTATGTTCTGCATGTTCTGTATGTATGCCACAAGTCAGTGTCAAAGGCTGCAGTGACTGGGGAGTGCTGCAGATTTCCAGAAGCTTGGGAAAACCTGGGGAAGGGAAAACCTGTGTTTGCATCTGACTCTACTTCCTTGTAAAGGCTGTTTTTCTTCTTCCTCCTTGTCATCCTCCTTCTTCTTCACCATGCAGTACTTGTAAGGTAACTAACACAAGTCTCTGTATCTCTAAAATAGAATTAATAATATCCATCTTATAGGATGGTAGCATCAGGAATTAATAGGATAATGCTGCTCAGGCCTTAGTTCTGTGACTGGGACAGAGTAGTGCTCAAAAGTTTGCTCCCTTTCTCCTGTCTTTGTTGGGAGCCTACACTCTAGGGTCTGACCTCTCAATCTTTTTTCTTGAGGTGCTTACAAGGTTGGGGACTACTGCCAGGACAATGGCATTACTTTCAATTTACTGGAGAAACTATTAAGATTTTTAGGCAGAGGCCATTCAGCCAAGCCTTTTCATTTTCAAAGACGAACACAAAAGATCAGAGGCTCAGTGGCTTAGTCTGGCCACCCTGAGAGGTAATTACAGAACTGGTGATTGAGCCTACATGCCCTCATACTCCCCTATTTTGGACTCCTCTCAATGCTGGCACAGGCATCCTATCCTTTCATTCTCGAAAGAGAGGAAAACAAATGGCCACAGAAGGGAGTGAAGTGAATGTCAGGGCTCTGTGCGCATTAGGGGCATCACGGGGTTATGTGACCAGCCGGGGCCTCCCCTCCTGGCTGCCACTTCTGACTCATGATCATCCCCGGCCCGCGGCTACCTTTCCCACCCTTCCAGATCTCCCAGCCCCGTCTCCCCTTCGCTTCATAACAGACTGTTAGGTCGGAAAGGGGAAACCGGAGTGTGTGTGTGGGAGCCCTGTAACTATGGCTAGGCTGGACATAGTTCACAGAATCTTCTGGAAATTAAATATAGAGCCATGACTAAGCTTGATGTTTTAGGGCGGGGTTGGGGGGGTTGGGGGGTTGGGAACCTTGGACGGGGCAGTTTGTTGAAGAGTGTTCTTACGAGTCAGTCCCCGCCCCCGAACCGAGAAACCTCCAGAAAGTTCCTGACAGCGGTTAGAAGGGGGCCAAACGCCGGGCGGCGGGATGGGGGCGGGGGCGGGGGCGGGCCGCAGAGCGCGGAGGCCGCCGCTGGCAGCTAGCGGCGGGGCTGGCCGCAGGATTGCCTGGCCGGTACCGGGGTTTTGTGATTGTTTTTTCAAGACGGGATGAAAAAAGAAAAAAGGCGAGATCTTCACAGTTTCTCTCACACTAGGTAATTTATGCGACGAAAGCATGGGAAATAACTAAGCCTATAACTAAGCCGGAGGAATCGGGTGGCCCGACGCCAGAAGAGGAGGCCCTCTGAGCCCGAGGCGAGCGCGCACCGGGCCCGGCGGGCACGCGCGGCGGGTGGGTCCCTGCTGGCCTCGCTCTGCCGCCGCCTCACCGCCGGCTCTCGCTCCTCGTCCCCGTGCGGATGTTGGGAGCGGTAAAAAAGGTCAAAAGCCCTGGGAAGTGATTCTCGTCTTCTGGACTCCGTCTTCCCCCCGCCCCGGTGTTCCCCGGTTGTACCCAGTCCTTCGATCCTTGACGGGGCGCGGAGGGGCGGGGCGGGTTCACCCGGGCTTCCGGAATTTGCTCCGCGGCCCGAGCCCTTAGACTTTCTGGGAGCTGTGCTAGGAAAGGGGGCGGGACTGGTGGCGTTGCCCTGTCCCAGTGCAGCGGATTCCCAAGAGGTGACCCAAGGAGACGGATTTAGGGTTTTCAGTTAGAGTGAAGGTTGATGATAGTTCCCATTTTTTTTTATCCCTACCATAAGGATCGCCCCCTCACCTGAAATAACCCCATCTCCTCTTTTAACCGAAAGCCCATGTCCATGCCCACTTCTTTCATATTTATAAACATTGTTTTGATTACCTTTTTCATTTTTGATGACAATCCTGTTAAACACCAGAAATAACAGTAAGTATATATGTTGCTAATAAAGCAGTATCTTGGATTCAAAAAGCATTTAAAATCAGTTGCATTACCATAGCCTCTTGCCTTCTGAGGGCTGGCATAGGGAGATAGGTGGGATTGGAAAGGAATTAGGGAAGGTATTTGATTTAAAACATTCTTTCCTCACCCAGTTATGTTTCCTCGATGTACCTCCCTACCCCCAAAGTTTCTTCTGTTACCCAAGGTATCACTTTCTCCAGGGGTGGCACTGCATTCTCTTTACTTTAAATCTACAATTTTGGGATGCCAGGCTGGCTCAGTCAGTTGTCTCCCTTTGGCTTAAGTCATGATCCCAGGACTCTGGGATCCAGTCCCCCCCGCTGGGCTCCTTGCTCGGCTGGGAGCCTGCCCTGCTTGTGTGCTCTCTCTCTCTGACAAAATCTTAAGTAAATCTACAATTTCATCAGCCTGATCCCCTTTGATGTTACAAAGTGATTATTTCAGTCCTCAGTGCAAGGGTGTGCCGGCTATAACTTCTTATATTGATTTCTTAATAAAGCACCCACTCAATAACTTGACTAATCAGGCCATAGGAACTTATTTTCACCAAGGTTATTTCTGGAGATTTCCCTAAACTCTCTGATGAAAGGTGTTTGGTAGGTCCTTCCCAGTCTCCACCCTTTTCCATCCACCCTCCCTGTCCCCTGCCACCTCTCTCCTAAGTAGTGGTAGTGGCTGCTGGCTTGAAGTCACTGTTATTTGCAAATGACAGTCACAGATGTTCCTGCAGCTCTAAGGGGGAGAGGAGGTCCTGTAGCAAATGCATATCCTCATGAAGACTGATTTACATTGTAGCTAGAGTCCATAGCCCTCCAGTTCAACTGCCTTGAAGGTTAAAAGTGCCTTTATAAGCGTCTCTTAGCTTTCCATTTCCATACTTCCAGGACAAAGTCTACATGTATGTGCCATTCCCAGAATACTGATTTTATTCAGAGGCTATTTACTAAAAGGTTTGGTGGGCTCTGAAGAACATATAAACTCAGAAAATGCTTCTATGGAATGTTGAGTGAGACCATTCTTTAAAAATTGTTTTTGTTGAAGTGAAATTCACATAACATAAAAACCATCAAAGTACACAATTCAGGGGCACCTGGCTGGCTCAGTCTGAAAAGCATGCAACTTGATCTCAGGGTCACGAGTTTGAGCCCCACGTTGGGTAGAGATTACTTTACAAAATTAAAAAATAACGAAGTGGACAATTCAGTGGTAGCAAGTATATCCACAATGATCTGCAACCACCACCTCTATCTTGTTCCAAAACAATTTTGTAAACTGCAGATGCAACTGATTTTTAAAGGGGTTCACTCCCCAAGCCTTGAGGATTGCAGCAGAGCCTTTTCCAAAGAGGTTGTGAAGGGGATTATTTCTAGAATGCTACCAGCTAGGATAGGCAGTATCTCAAAGGGAAGGTAGTGGTGCATGGGAAGGAAACCTGTAGTAGGCCTCCCCTCTTCTAAGTCTCCCCCCTCTAAGGTAACAAATACTAAGCCTTTGTTATCAATCCTAGTGTTTATCTGATGTAATTGTTTGGGATCCCATAAAGTAAAGGCAAAGGGGTAATGATTATGAAACCCAAGTTAGAACCAACCCAGAACCAGGCATACTAAAAAAAAAAAAGTACTGTGAACCTGGGACGGCCTGGCAAAAACTGATGAAACCAGAGTTGGAATCCAGGTTTAACATCTTTGCCAAACTGGAAATTTTTTTTAACCACTTACATAATTTTAGTTAAGCTGTAACTTTTAAGTCCTCCCATGTGTTCACCTGTGCAAGTTAGACACTACCTAAACTCAGTGTCGTGGAATGAGGACTCAAACATAAAAGGCCCTAAAACAGTGCCCGGTACATAAGAGCACTGAAATATTAGGTCCTTCTGCTGGGGCACCAAAGTCAATGACAGTTCCTTGCAGATACTCACTGGGTACTTTTTTTTTTAAGATTTTATTTGACAGAGAGACAGCGAGAGAGGGAACATAAGCAGGGGGAGTGGGAGAGGGAGAAGTGGGCTCCTTGGAGAGAGGGAACACAAGCAGAGGGAGTGGGAAGAGAAGCAGGCTTCCCGCTGAGCAGGGAGCCTGATGTGGGGCTCTATGTGGGGCTCGATCCCAGAACCCTGGGATCATGACCTGAACCAAAGGCATACACTTAACAACTGAGCCACCCAGGCACCCCTACTCGCTGGGTATTTAAAACATAAATAACCAGGGCGCCTGGGTGGCTCAGTCGTTAGGCGTCTGCCTTCAACTCGGGTCAGGATCTCGGGGTCCTGGGATCGAGTCCCGCATCAGGCTCCTTGCTCGGCAGGAAGCCTGCTTCTCCCTCTCCCACTCCCCCCCTGCTTGTGTTTTCTCTCTCGCTGTGTCTCTATCAAATAAATAAAATCTTAAAAAAATAAAAAAATAAAACGTAAATAACCATTGGCAGAAATGTGACACTTCTATCTGGGTAACATCTCAGAAATGAGAACTATAGACTGAGGCATCAGGCCAGACTCTTTCATTTTAACAAATGAGAAAGAGAGGTCAGCGTGGCTAATGCCTAACTGGGCAAGCCAGTGCTTGAACTCACATTTCTTCATACCAATTTAGGACTCACCTGTTCTTTCATGCTGAAACCAGATTACATAGCATGGCTCTGACATATCAGGCGAACTTACGGGAATGGGCAGCCAGGACCTTCCCACCTAACTGCCTCTCCCTTCTGTCTTTTGTCAGCTTCTCCAGGAACACCCACCCCATACCCCTTTTCCAGGCCACCCTTACACAGGGTCAACCCCTTCACCAAACTTGAGGCCACTAGGTCAGTAGCCCTTAAATTTTTCTACACCCACAGACCCAACCCATTCAAAATAAGCAGTTTTTAAAAAAAATCTCCCCGGGCGCCCGGGTGGCTCAGTTGGTTAAGCGACTGCCTTCGGCTCAGGTCATGATCCAGGAGTCCCTGAATCGAGTCCTGCATCGGGCTCTCTGCTCGGCCGAGAGTCGACTTCTCCCTCTGACCCTCCCCCCTCTCATGTGCTCTCGCTCTCTCTTTTTTCTGTCTCAAATAAAAAAAAAATCTTTTAAAAAAATAAAAATAAAAAAACCTCCCCAAAACACCATTTGCCTAAAAGAAAGAGATCACAGAGCAATATATAAACTTACTTCTTCAGATCCTGGACCATTATCTAAGAGACAAATTACCAGTTTTAGACCAAGACAACCTATAAAAACTCTAACCTCAAAATAAAACACAGAAGCAATCAAATTATTCAATTTATTTGCTCAGCAGAAAATAGTTAAAACAACAAAACAAAAGGCCCGAGTTTGGTGTGGATATTACAAAAAAGAAAGTCACAAACGATGGCAGTATAAATTTTTGCTACCTTTAGACTCTAGAAAAAAAGGAACTTCATGAATTCACCAAAAGAGACAGCTGAAATTAAGCAAACAACTGGCAAAGTTGAGAGCTGATGAAACAGACATGGAGGCAACGCAAGAGTCCTGAAACCCAACAGTCTCTGACACAAACACAATTTGAGGAAGAAGTCTTAATCCACCTCCTCAATGGTGGGGCCAGACCCAGAGCCCCCTTTGGG
>NW_027399344.1:0-8085 GCF_003265705.2 Callorhinus ursinus | reverse complement strand
CCCAAAGGGGGCTCTGGGTCTGGCCCCACCATTGAGGAGGTGGATTAAGACTTCTTCCTCAAATTGTGTTTGTGTCAGAGACTGTTGGGTTTCAGGACTCTTGCGTTGCCTCCATGTCTGTTTCATCAGCTCTCAACTTTGCCAGTTGTTTGCTTAATTTCAGCTGTCTCTTTTGGTGAATTCATGAAGTTCCTTTTTTTCTAGAGTCTAAAGGTAGCAAAAATTTATACTGCCATCGTTTGTGACTTTCTTTTTTGTAATATCCACACCAAACTCGGGCCTTTTGTTTTGTTGTTTTAACTATTTTCTGCTGAGCAAATAAATTGAATAATTTGATTGCTTCTGTGTTTTATTTTGAGGTTAGAGTTTTTATAGGTTGTCTTGGTCTAAAACTGGTAATTTGTCTCTTAGATAATGGTCCAGGATCTGAAGAAGTAAGTTTATATATTGCTCTGTGATCTCTTTCTTTTAGGCAAATGGTGTTTTGGGGAGGTTTTTTTATTTTTATTTTTTTAAAAGATTTTTTTTTTATTTGAGACAGAAAAAAGAGAGAGCGAGAGCACATGAGAGGGGGGAGGGTCAGAGGGAGAAGTCGACTCTCGGCCGAGCAGAGAGCCCGATGCAGGACTCGATTCAGGGACTCCTGGATCATGACCTGAGCCGAAGGCAGTCGCTTAACCAACTGAGCCACCCGGGCGCCCGGGGAGATTTTTTTTAAAAACTGCTTATTTTGAATGGGTTGGGTCTGTGGGTGTAGAAAAATTTAAGGGCCACTGACCTAGTGGCCTCAAGTTTGGTGAAGGGGTTGACCCTGTGTAAGGGTGGCCTGGAAAGGGTATGGGGTGGGTGTTCCTGGAGAAGCTGACAAAAGACAGAAGGGAGAGGCAGTTAGGTGGGAAGGTCCTGGCTGCCCATTCCCGTAAGTTCGCCTGATATGTCAGAGCCATGCTATGTAATCTGGTTTCAGCATGAAAGAACAGGTGAGTCCTAAATTGGTATGAAGAAATGTGAGTTCAAGCACTGGCTTGCCCAGTTAGGCATTAGCCACGCTGACCTCTCTTTCTCATTTGTTAAAATGAAAGAGTCTGGCCTGATGCCTCAGTCTATAGTTCTCATTTCTGAGAGGTTACCCAGATAGAAGTGTCACATTTCTGCCAATGGTTATTTACGTTTTATTTTTTTATTTTTTTAAGATTTTATTTATTTGATAGAGACACAGCGAGAGAAAAAACACAAGCAGGGGGGGAGTGGGAGAGGGAGAAGCAGGCTTCCTGCCGAGCAAGGAGCCTGATGCGGGACTCGATCCCAGGACCCCGAGATCCTGACCCGAGTTGAAGGCAGACGCCTAACGACTGAGCCACCCAGGCGCCCTGGTTATTTATGTTTTAAATACCCAGCGAGTAGGGGTGCCTGGGTGGCTCAGTTGTTAAGTGTATGCCTTTGGTTCAGGTCATGATCCCAGGGTTCTGGGATCGAGCCCCACATAGAGCCCCACATCAGGCTCCCTGCTCAGCGGGAAGCCTGCTTCTCCTCCCACTCCCTCTGCTTGTGTTCCCTCTCTCCAAGGAGCCCACTTCTCCCTCTCCCACTCCCCCTGCTTATGTTCCCTCTCTCGCTGTCTCTCTGTCAAATAAAATCTTAAAAAAAAAAGTACCCAGTGAGTATCTGCAAGGAACTGTCATTGACTTTGGTGCCCCAGCAGAAGGACCTAATATTTCAGTGCTCTTATGTACCGGGCACTGTTTTAGGGCCTTTTATGTTTGAGTCCTCATTCCACGACACTGAGTTTAGGTAGTGTCTAACTTGCACAGGTGAACACATGGGAGGACTTAAAAGTTACAGCTTAACTAAAATTATGTAAGTGGTTAAAAAAATTTCCAGTTTGGCAAAGATGTTAAACCTGGATTCCAACTCTGGTTTCATCAGTTTTTGCCAGGCCGTCCCAGGTTCACAGTACTTTTTTTTTTTTTAGTATGCCTGGTTCTGGGTTGGTTCTAACTTGGGTTTCATAATCATTACCCCTTTGCCTTTACTTTATGGGATCCCAAACAATTACATCAGATAAACACTAGGATTGATAACAAAGGCTTAGTATTTGTTACCTTAGAGGGGGGAGACTTAGAAGAGGGGAGGCCTACTACAGGTTTCCTTCCCATGCACCACTACCTTCCCTTTGAGATACTGCCTATCCTAGCTGGTAGCATTCTAGAAATAATCCCCTTCACAACCTCTTTGGAAAAGGCTCTGCTGCAATCCTCAAGGCTTGGGGAGTGAACCCCTTTAAAAATCAGTTGCATCTGCAGTTTACAAAATTGTTTTGGAACAAGATAGAGGTGGTGGTTGCAGATCATTGTGGATATACTTGCTACCACTGAATTGTCCACTTCGTTATTTTTTAATTTTGTAAAGTAATCTCTACCCAACGTGGGGCTCAAACTCGTGACCCTGAGATCAAGTTGCATGCTTTTCAGACTGAGCCAGCCAGGTGCCCCTGAATTGTGTACTTTGATGGTTTTTATGTTATGTGAATTTCACTTCAACAAAAACAATTTTTAAAGAATGGTCTCACTCAACATTCCATAGAAGCATTTTCTGAGTTTATATGTTCTTCAGAGCCCACCAAACCTTTTAGTAAATAGCCTCTGAAGAAAATCAGTATTCTGGGAATGGCACATACATGTAGACTTTGTCCTGGAAGTATGGAAATGGAAAGCTAAGAGACGCTTATAAAAGCACTTTTAACCTTCAAGGCAGTTGAACTGGAGGGCTATGGACTCTAGCTACAATGTAAATCAGTCTTCATGAGGATATGCATTTGCTACAGGACCTCCTCTCCCCCTTAGAGCTGCAGGAACATCTGTGACTGTCATTTGCAAATAACAGTGACTTCAAGCCAGCAGCCACTACCACTACTTAGGAGAGAGGTGGCAGGGGACAGGGAGGGTGGATGGAAAAGGGTGGAGACTGGGAAGGACCTACCAAACACCTTTCATCAGAGAGTTTAGGGAAATCTCCAGAAATAACCTTGGTGAAAATAAGTTCCTATGGCCTGATTAGTCAAGTTATTGAGTGGGTGCTTTATTAAGAAATCAATATAAGAAGTTATAGCCGGCACACCCTTGCACTGAGGACTGAAATAATCACTTTGTAACATCAAAGGGGATCAGGCTGATGAAATTGTAGATTTACTTAAGATTTTGTCAGAGAGAGAGAGCACACAAGCAGGGCAGGCTCCCAGCCGAGCAAGGAGCCCAGCGGGGGGGACTGGATCCCAGAGTCCTGGGATCATGACTTAAGCCAAAGGGAGACAACTGACTGAGCCAGCCTGGCATCCCAAAATTGTAGATTTAAAGTAAAGAGAATGCAGTGCCACCCCTGGAGAAAGTGATACCTTGGGTAACAGAAGAAACTTTGGGGGTAGGGAGGTACATCGAGGAAACATAACTGGGTGAGGAAAGAATGTTTTAAATCAAATACCTTCCCTAATTCCTTTCCAATCCCACCTATCTCCCTATGCCAGCCCTCAGAAGGCAAGAGGCTATGGTAATGCAACTGATTTTAAATGCTTTTTGAATCCAAGATACTGCTTTATTAGCAACATATATACTTACTGTTATTTCTGGTGTTTAACAGGATTGTCATCAAAAATGAAAAAGGTAATCAAAACAATGTTTATAAATATGAAAGAAGTGGGCATGGACATGGGCTTTCGGTTAAAAGAGGAGATGGGGTTATTTCAGGTGAGGGGGCGATCCTTATGGTAGGGATAAAAAAAAAAGGGAACTATCATCAACCTTCACTCTAATTGAAAACCCTAAATCCGTCTCCTTGGGTCACCTCTTGGGAATCCGCTGCACTGGGACAGGGCAACGCCACCAGTCCCGCCCCCTTTCCTAGCACAGCTCCCAGAAAGTCTAAGGGCTCGGGCCGCGGAGCAAATTCCGGAAGCCCGGGTGAACCCGCCCCGCCCCTCCGCGCCCCGTCAAGGATCGAAGGACTGGGTACAACCGGGGAACACCGGGGCGGGGGGAAGACGGAGTCCAGAAGACGAGAATCACTTCCCAGGGCTTTTGACCTTTTTTACCGCTCCCAACATCCGCACGGGGACGAGGAGCGAGAGCCGGCGGTGAGGCGGCGGCAGAGCGAGGCCAGCAGGGACCCACCCGCCGCGCGTGCCCGCCGGGCCCGGTGCGCGCTCGCCTCGGGCTCAGAGGGCCTCCTCTTCTGGCGTCGGGCCACCCGATTCCTCCGGCTTAGTTATAGGCTTAGTTATTTCCCATGCTTTCGTCGCATAAATTACCTAGTGTGAGAGAAACTGTGAAGATCTCGCCTTTTTTCTTTTTTCATCCCGTCTTGAAAAAACAATCACAAAACCCCGGTACCGGCCAGGCAATCCTGCGGCCAGCCCCGCCGCTAGCTGCCAGCGGCGGCCTCCGCGCTCTGCGGCCCGCCCCCGCCCCCGCCCCCGCCCCCATCCCGCCGCCCGGCGTTTGGCCCCCTTCTAACCGCTGTCAGGAACTTTCTGGAGGTTTCTCGGTTCGGGGGCGGGGACTGACTCGTAAGAACACTCTTCAACAAACTGCCCCGTCCAAGGTTCCCAACCCCCCAACCCCCCCAACCCCGCCCTAAAACATCAAGCTTAGTCATGGCTCTATATTTAATTTCCAGAAGATTCTGTGAACTATGTCCAGCCTAGCCATAGTTACAGGGCTCCCACACACACACTCCGGTTTCCCCTTTCCGACCTAACAGTCTGTTATGAAGCGAAGGGGAGACGGGGCTGGGAGATCTGGAAGGGTGGGAAAGGTAGCCGCGGGCCGGGGATGATCATGAGTCAGAAGTGGCAGCCAGGAGGGGAGGCCCCGGCTGGTCACATAACCCCGTGATGCCCCTAATGCGCACAGAGCCCTGACATTCACTTCACTCCCTTCTGTGGCCATTTGTTTTCCTCTCTTTCGAGAATGAAAGGATAGGATGCCTGTGCCAGCATTGAGAGGAGTCCAAAATAGGGGAGTATGAGGGCATGTAGGCTCAATCACCAGTTCTGTAATTACCTCTCAGGGTGGCCAGACTAAGCCACTGAGCCTCTGATCTTTTGTGTTCGTCTTTGAAAATGAAAAGGCTTGGCTGAATGGCCTCTGCCTAAAAATCTTAATAGTTTCTCCAGTAAATTGAAAGTAATGCCATTGTCCTGGCAGTAGTCCCCAACCTTGTAAGCACCTCAAGAAAAAAGATTGAGAGGTCAGACCCTAGAGTGTAGGCTCCCAACAAAGACAGGAGAAAGGGAGCAAACTTTTGAGCACTACTCTGTCCCAGTCACAGAACTAAGGCCTGAGCAGCATTATCCTATTAATTCCTGATGCTACCATCCTATAAGATGGATATTATTAATTCTATTTTAGAGATACAGAGACTTGTGTTAGTTACCTTACAAGTACTGCATGGTGAAGAAGAAGGAGGATGACAAGGAGGAAGAAGAAAAACAGCCTTTACAAGGAAGTAGAGTCAGATGCAAACACAGGTTTTCCCTTCCCCAGGTTTTCCCAAGCTTCTGGAAATCTGCAGCACTCCCCAGTCACTGCAGCCTTTGACACTGACTTGTGGCATACATACAGAACATGCAGAACATACAGAAAACTGCCTTCTCCCACTAAAGTTGTCTCTTTAGCTTTTTTCTAATCTTAGAATTCTACCATCTTTTAAAACTAAAAGAATTGAGGAGAAAACTACTGTTTGAGAAACTGCAGGAAAAAGGAGAGAAGGAAAAAAAACCCAACAGCTTCAGGGTGATGAAGGCTCACTTCCTCCACACTTCCTCCACTGCAGAGTTCTTGGCTCTCTCTCTTTTGTTCCCCACCCTTTAAGTATCTGACAGCCCCACCAGTTTGGGGAACCTGAGACTTGATCCTTTAAAATGCCAAATCTGATAAAAACCTCATTGCAAAATTAGTCAAAATAAAATTCTGGAAAATCTCTTGGGGTTCTTACAGTCACCTTAGACACCAATTAAACCTGTGACAGGCTTTTTGCCTTGGGAGGCATCCAGTGTAAAAGGGAAAATTCAGGAGACCCTCTCCTTGTCAGGAAATGGGACAGTAATATAGACATTTGGGTTTCCAGACCAGTCCACACAGAGAGATTTAACTCAAAAGGTAGATCAGCTATAGGGTGTAGCTGATGATTCATGGAAAACTATTTCTAGGGGATCTTTTTCTGCTACACCAACAGTAGCAAGATTTGAGGTCCTGTCACCATGTCTACCTGCCAGGTAGTGGGTACAGTGATGCCCTTTGCGTCCAGCCAATAAAGTATTCTAAATTGCAGATCTTAGAGAAGGAAGGAGTAAATCCAGAACTGCCTCTAGTAGCAGCTAATGGCAAGGAAGCTTCCAGAGGGAGGAGGAGGTGAGGTTAAGGGTCCCTAGAAGTGTTGACACATTGGGCAGCTAAAACGGAAGCTTGGGGAGTCGCCAGAGATTGCATAAAGAAATGGAAAATTCCTTAAGTTTGACCAGTTTGACTAGATTAGGAGGTGACTCATTAGGGAGCTACATCTGAATGTTAAAAAAAAAAAAAGTTATCACTTGCCGGCGCAAACACACACGGGATTGTGAAGGCAATTCCAACTGAGCAAAATGTTCAAAAGCTAGATTCCTTCCCTTCGTCAAAAACTGCCTTTTCAGAGAAAAACATACAGAAAACTGCCTTCTCCCACTGTGTTTACTGTGCTCAACTATGTGTATACAGGAACGAGTCTATTTTTGGTGGGTTGTGAACCCGGCGCTATTACTTTAATGTCCCTTAGATTTTCGTATCAGGCCAGCCAACAAATGGTTCTCCGTGCCTGCAAAGGATTTAAAAGGGCGGGGGGGGGGGGGGAGGGCGGAATGAATGATCAAATGTTCGTATTCAAAGCAGGAGGGAGGATAACGTGCAGGAAGTTGGAATCTAGGATAAAAAACTAAGTGGGTGAATTAAATGCATGACAAATAAGTTTTAAAGAAGCTGGAAGTAGGACCTGCGTTCGATCAACTCCTCCCACCTTCCAGCATTAGGATCCCCGACCAGTTTAAAAGGGACCACCTGCAACCAGCTGTCGTTTATGATGCTGTTAAGGAGGACAGAACATCCCCACCCTTCCCTCGCCGGCTCCCCATCCTCTGCATTTCATTTAAAAAGGATGGAAAGCCTAAGGCCGAAAGAATTCGGCAGAAGACCGAATTCTGCGTTCTGAGTATGAACCAGTAATTAACAGGCGGAAAAGAGGGAAAGGGGTGGCCCAGATCCACAGGCTGGGAAGAACAGGGAAACGGAAAAGCCCCAAAGGCCTTAAAGACAGCTGAAGTCCTATGGAAAGTTTTTTTCTTCCTCCCGCCTGAGCCCAGCCGGAGGCAAATGGGTTCAGCAGATCCAGCCCTGCCCTTCCCCTCCCCCCGCCCTTGACTCAGCTTGTTCCTTCTGGGGCGATGGGGACGTTCGTCCAGATTAAGAACCACCTGTTTACTTGACTGATTTTCTTTTAAAAAATTCAAATTCCCCAACCCAAGATATTCCATCCGTGTAGGTTAAAGATGATGTCAAAACTATATTGCATTATCTTTCCTTCTCTTTTCCGCTTTTTAAATCGAAGGTGGGAAAAATGCCGCGGAGAGCCAAGGCAATAATCCTCAGGCAGCCCAGGCCTTTGCACCGATCCGCTAGCGGGCCTAAACGCGGCCCCGTCCGTCAGCACCACAGTCCAATCAGAGTCTCTGACCCACAGACACCCCACCCACTTCGAAAAGCTCCGGAACTTTCTGTATTTGGGGTATCCCCGGGAGTCGCGTAGCCCTTCATCCTATCTTAAACCATCAAACTAGTTTGAATCCCACGAACCTCACCGCCCTACAATTACCAGCCTAGTCCTAGTCCTTCTGGTCAATTTCAACACCAGAGCACAGCATCGCCAGCGGGTACGAGACTGGGTGGGCGGAATCAACAACCACCGATCCCAGCTGTTCTCCTCCCTCCCCTTAGGACTCGGGTCCCTTCCCAAGAATCCCAGAAGAGTCTGGAGAGTTCTGGGAGGGGCGGCACCCCGGACGCC
>NW_027399343.1:0-8087 GCF_003265705.2 Callorhinus ursinus | reverse complement strand
GGCTGCTACAGAAGTCCTTCCTGCTCTGAGATACCCTGGGTCAGCACGAGCAAAGACACCTCCCCCTCCGGGTTGGAGGTGCGCAGGTGCCCTCTGCTGGCTGCCCTGGGAATCCCTAGAATGCTCAAAACCATGGCCCCTCAGCTGGAGGGACAGAGCATGCTCAGGTCCAGCCAAGCCCTCTCTCTCCATGACAGATCCTGAGGCTTGGCCCCACACCCCAAGCAAAAGGATGTGCCCATCTTCCCAAGTGAAATGGCCTCTACAAAGCTCAGCCCTAGGGAGGCTGGAGCTTTGCTCTCAGGGAAATCTGATCGCCTACTTTCCCACCTTCTCTGGTCCCAACATTCGGATCGCCTACATCGACTTCCTCCACCCTGGTGTATGGTCCACCTCCAACACCTAGACCAGCAACCTCTTTTCATCCTTGAAATTACTCTTGGTCTCTGCTTCTCTCTATCGCATCTCTCTCTTTGTTCCTCTCACTTTCTAGGTCTTGCCCAATCCCCCCACCACTCATTCAGTGTCTCTCTCCCTGACAGTCTCTTTCCCTATCTCTCCCCAGGCCCTCAGGCCTTCTGCTCTGTGCAGCCCTGTCCATGACCACAGGGAACCACCTCTCCTGTCTGCCCCTCTCTGCTGCCATCATTTGGCCCAGACCCTGCTCACAGGGTATGACAATCTGATTTAACAAGCCTCCTCAGGCTGAACTTGACTGCAGCAGTGCAGTAACCAGCCACTTCTGGACAGAAACCCTGGACACCTTAGTGGCCCCGCCATGACCCCAAAGATACTGGAGAATGGCTGCTTCCACAACCTGGGAAGAAGGAGGGCTTTGCAAGATCCAGGAGCTCTGGTGCAGAATGGATTGGAGTAAACAACCTAAAAAGTGACAGAGGCATACACGCAAATCCTCCTGTGTGGTGAGGGAGGAATGGGTCTCCTGTCATTGGCCTCTGCCCTGCCCATCCCCGAACAAGGACACTGGGGAGGATTAGGGGCATCATGGGTCTTACCAAGAAAACTGCCACATTCAGCCCCCACTCAGACCCAACCTGCGGTTGGGGGGCAGCTGGTAACGTGAAACCAGTGCACAAAATATGCATTAATGCAGAGCCTCCTCACCAGTCTCTCAGGGCCACTAGGGATGATTCATTCATTCCTCACCATCACAACAGACCGCTGCCTGGGGACAGACCCCTGTCCTGCCGATCGACACACACACCCTAAACTAGCAGGTGCCATGTGCTCAAGAGGATCTATCACCTGAGTTAATACAACCACCAACAGACCTAAATACAAGATGTGTCCGCCTCCCCAGAGGATTTCTTACGCCCCGTGCAGGAAAGATACGACAACGGGGAATCCCGCTACTGTCCTCCATCACCACCATTGCAGCCAGTGTGTTCTGGGTACGGGATTCACACTGTGCACTCGAAGGGAATTGAGTGTAGGTCCTCCTGAAGGCAGACGCTGATGCACAGACAGAACTGTGAAAGGTTTATTTGGGGGATACCAGGAGAGACAGAGCACAGGGGACAGGATGGGCAGGGACAGCATTCAGGACATTAGGCTGATCTGACAATTTTCTAAATTTATACACACACAGCCTGGTTGTAATTGCTCAGGGAGGTCTTCAAATTTCAAATGTAGTGTCCTGTAAGGCAAATAGATTTGGGTTAGTACACTGTGACCTTCTGTTTTCCTAAATGCATTTGCTTCCTATACTCTATTTGAGACCTTGAATGGACACCTGAGTGTGTGGCTGCCTCCACTAGTCTATATGTAATAGAAAACAATTGTCTTCACATCCCAGGTATAGATCTCTGAATGTACAGGTTCTTCTAATGATCTTTTACTTCATTCTTAGCTAGGGCCTAAAACTTTTTAGAAAATAAAGAGGGGTCTTTGCCTTATTTTTGAAATCAGGATTGGCAAACTCTGGGCTGAGGTGTTATACTCTCAGTGTAATGGTGTGTACTGAAGTGAATATCTTTTCATACTCATCTGCATGGAGCTATTTTCATTTAAACAGTGAGAAGGGGGCATGGCCAACAGCCCAGATGTTTTACATATTCTTTTTCTTTTTTTCCGACAAGGAGACAGAGACAGAGAAAGGGCAAAGTTCTGCACGAACGGGGAGGGTGGCGGGAGAGAGAAAATCCTAGGTAGGCTCCACACTCAACGCCGAGCAAGACTTGGGGCTCGATCTCAGAACCTTGAGATCATGACCTGAGCAGAAATCAAGAGTCTGATCCTTAACCCACTGAGCCATCCAGGGGCCCCTGCAGATTCTTCATGTACTTCAACTCCTATTCTACTAATCACCTCAGAAACCAATATACTCCCCTTTCACAGATAACAAAGCTGAGGCTCTAAGTAGACCCCACTGGGAGCTGGCATCTGGGCTGAGAAATCAGGCACACGGGTAAATCCGCAGGATGCTGTGACGACGTTCAGGGAGATGAAAAGTGCAGCCAGAGTGGTGACTCAGAGGCAGAGGCGTAGTGACAGGGATCCAGCTAGGGTGGATCCTGGTCAATCCTGAATTCCCCACGAAGATTCTGGCTCAGGCTGAAGGCCAAGGCAGCCACTCTGCTGATCTCGGTCCCGTCTTCACTTTTTCTCACTGGGGCCCACAAACTCAGGCAGACGAGAATCCCCAAAGGAACCAAGTTAAATTTCCCAAATCTCCACCACATTCTGTCACCCAGTTCAGAACCTTCAGAAATCCAGCGGAAACTACAATCTTTATAGAATATGAAGGAACAGCTTTATGGCAACAGTGACGTTCTAGTACAAATAACTGCATTATCCACACTGTGTGACGGACACAGGAAGCAACTCGGTGTGGATCTCACGGTGTCCTCACACTCACTGCTCAGGCTCCTCGCCTGCCAGGAACAGCCCACGCTCTACCCGAGAGAGTCCCATCCACTCCCCTGAGCACCTCCATCCTTCTCATCCACAACCTCCTGTTTCTAGTGACTCATGGCTCCCTCTCTTGTCCTTCAGATCCATCGCTGGTGCTTCCCTTTTACGGAACACAACATCTATGTTGTTTAACGCATGTGTCCCTCCCTGTTCTCAGACACGTTAAATTTATAACCTTCAGAGTAGGAGTCATCCCCGACGGACCCTGAGAAACAAACTGAGGGTTCTAGAGGGGAGGGTGGTGGAGGGATGCGTTAGCCTGGTGATGGGTATTAAGCAGGGCACGTCCTGAGTGGAGCACTGGGTATTATGCACAAACAATGAACAATGGAACATTATATCCAAAACTACTGATGTCATGTATGGTGATTAACATAACAATACAAAATTAAGAAAAAAAAGAGTAGGCGTCATCCTTCCCGGAGCATGGAATATTGTCTCTGTAGAGTGTGCGTGCACATACCCGCTATGCCCAGCTTTCAGAGAAGAGGGGCTCTCCTTCACCACAACGGGAACTGCCAACCACCTCAGTATGAGTAAAAGACAAAGCGCATCAAATGTATCTCCTGAGCAACCTGAAGAATGTTATCATGTTCACTCTCCCATAACATAAGAGGCCTGCATGCAGGACTGCTATTCCTTATGGAGGATGCCCCAGCGTCTGTATCTGACCCGCGTCAGAGCAAAGACAGAAGACCATCCCATTGGAAGTGACTCAGCAACATTCCAACACACCGTCTACACCTGCCTAGAGCATCTGCCACTGCTTGTCATTCTCATCACCCTTTCCGGACAAGAGGGTTTCCCACAAGTATCCACTGACTGGCGAGGACAAGGAACAGCCCCTTACCCTAACGATTAATCAAGGGACAATAGCCCTGCTTCGGGTGTTTATATAACTAAGGAAATGACAGCTCAAACTCAACACGCTGCAAACAAAGTGAGAGGTGTGTATCATCCCTCTCAGACAACAAATGTGGACTCTGGACGTGCACGATGGTAAGAAATATATGTCTCCATTGGGTAAGAAAGACACTTCCTTTGCAACAACGGCACCTCCCCCACTGCTCCTTGCATGGAAATAGCCACCAGAACACATGTATGTCCTGAGAATCTTCAGGATGTTAAAACGTGCCTAGCCAGGATTCCCCTTGTAATGTCAAGGCTTCAGCAAAACTCTGTGTTTCTTCTACCGACACAACCCTAAGGTGATGATCTGGAAACAGAGAAGCCTGTAGGCTCTGAATGAAGACTTAGCATTTTGAAAGGTAAATGACACCACACACAGATCCTAGGACAAACCCAACAGATACAAGTTCAGGACAGGGTGCTGCCCAGACAGGAACAGGATTCCAGAAATGATTACACCTACAAACAGCCACAGTATTTACTGGTCCTTCTGCGGGACCTTTCTGGGCGGGGTGCCGCTGTTGTCCCCTTGAGCGCCACAGGTTTCTGAATATGACTGAAGCCCTAGAAGGGATGGAGGTGGATTCAGACTGGCCTTGACCATGCAGGATGTAAGCCAACGGTCTACACCTGCCCCACCCTATTCCACTCTCTCCCACTCCCATGTCTCATCCAGATGCAGAGAGTTTCTCACAGGTCTCCTCTTACCCCTATGGACAAAGGAGAAGAGCAATCCCTCACCCCTGAGGATTTGACCACTCCACCCAGGGACAGATGGTTTCATAACTATTCAATAACACTGGACAACTGAGGCCTCTAGAAAAAGAGGGAAGGGAAGGTTGCACTCCATCCATCCCAGAGCCCAAACCATTGTGTCTGTGCTATGCACCTGGGCAATGCTTTCAGGTTTGTCTTTTGCAAAATGTCACTTTTCGTCTCCATGGCAGACACCTGGTGCCCAGTTCTGTAGGATGAAACAAGACAGTCCATGAAATGGACGTCCACAGAAAGCTGAGGAATGTTAGTATGTCCTCACTCAGGTCTATCCTTGCATCCCAAAGCCTTGTGGTACCTCCTCTACATCTTCTCCACTGACAGAAGTACTTAAACTAGGAATATACTTTGTGACTCATGTCAGCCAATTCAGATCATCTTACCACGTGTTGGAGGAATGAGCTGTGGGTGAGGCCCCCCACTCCGCCCATGTGGAGGAGGCTGAGGTAGCCCATAGCCAGTGAAGCCTGGTAAACACCGCCCCATGTGGTAGGACATATGGGGGGGCCTTGGAGCACGAGGAAACCCTCTCACATCCGTACCGACCTGCAGAACAGAGGACAAAATATTCGGCTGAGACAGCCAAAAGTTGCAACACCAAGAGATGAAACCCAAAGAGCAAGCTCTCAGCATTGGGCTCCTTCTGCAATACCACGTTCCAGAAGAGCCCCATCGTGCTAGAAAACTTTATCCCTCTCAGTTGGTACCAACTATAATAAGGCAGGGAGCAGAGGAATAGATGTTACAGGAATAACCTACTGTCACCAAACATCACTACCCGTCTGCCAATGTTCACTACCAAGAAGTAGTGTCTTAAAAGGTGAAAAGGGATCATTGGATACGAGTAAAGCAGCATACTCCAGACACGGAGGCATCGACATCCTGGGCAACACTTGATCGTTCCTCTTCAACCACCGTAGATTTGGGTTTGTTAAGAAGTTACAGAATGTGATGAAACTGAATGCCCTTTCTCCACAAGGAATCCGAGCCACTCCAGCTGAATCCTTTGCCTGCCAAGCCCCTGACTGTCCCCACCTGCCTCACTTCCGGACAAAGCGATCTTCTACTCTCTGCAGTTTCTGTCCAAGGCCACAAAGACCCTGGAGGAATGAGGGGCCTGTGGTCTGACAGGGGGCCTGGAAAAGGGTTTTCTGAGAGGAACATGATAACAATAGACCTGATTTACGTGCAGCAACTGTGTTTATCTTAAAACAAACTCTTCGGAAATTTCCGCACACTGAGTTCCAGATCAATTTTGTCCAATGCAAATTAAGATGGGAAGGCTAAATAAGAGAATTCGCAAAAGTGTATATGCCTTCTGACGGACAACTCCAGAGCGTGTGATGACAGAAGAAACCAGCTCTCACAGTGACAGAGGACCAAAATGACTGCTCCTAGAAGCCCAACGGAAGGGCTTGTGAGGCACTGGTCACGCAGCTAATCACTGACATCCCCCCTTCGGAACGCGTGTGCCAGTCCACCCAACAGCTTTGGAAATTCAAAAACAGTTGTAGAAAGGGTAACAAGTAGAGGGATTCTGCACAGCATTTTTACCAGCAGAAGTAAAACATGGATGACTTATGAAACTTGCCCTATCTAAGAACATTCCAACCTGCCAAACAGACATTATAAAATGGAGAAGCGTTTCCCCTAGTTTCCAGTTGTGAGGATTACCAGAGACCTTGTCACAGGTGAATCATCTAACCCCAACATGAACACTACCCCAATCGCACCTGATCGTAACCTACTGACTCGGAGTCAGGCCGGCCAGAGACTTCACCTTGGAGTGAGGTGTCATCCTCCTCGAGTTAACTCCCTCCATTGGCATTGTGGGCGGGCAGGGGTGGATGGAAACAGACACACACACACGCACCCACAATGAGCACCCTGCCATCCTGCACCTCTAAGCACCTGTGGCTTTGGAGGGTGCCACTGAAGGTGATGATCTGTAATGGAGAAGCCTGTCAGCCCCTGAGTGAACTGCTTGCATTTTGAAAGGGAAACGACACCACAGACCAACTGCAGGCCCCACCCAACAGACACAAGGCCAGGACTGGGTGCAGTTCAGTAAGGGAAGTTTGCGGAACACCTGGAAAAGGCCAAACGAGGTACCTTGCCCAGCCCTGGACCTCTGTGAGGCTCAGTGTCCCTGTTCCTCATGGGAGCCCCAGCAGCTTCAGCGTCAGACCAAGGCCTAGAACCGATGGAGGTGGATGCAGACCGGCATTGACTGTGCAGAATTCAAACCAACGTTCCAAACCTGCTGCGTTCACATTCCGTTCTCTCCCACTCTCGCGTCCCTTCTCAGACATAGAGCATTTCCCACATGTTTCTGCTGGTGCCTGCATACAAGGGGAAGCCCTGTCCTTCCCCCTCAAAGAAGGGCCCACAGCCCTCCATGTTGCTTCGGGTGTTTTCATAGCTAAGGAAAAAACAGTCCGGGCTCAACCAGCTAAAAATGAACTGGGCTGGGGCACTGGTTGGCTCAGTCCGCTAAGTGTCTGCCTTTGACTCAGGTCATGATCCCGGGATCCTGGGATTGAGCCCTGCGTCAGGCACCCTGCTCTTCAGAGAGCCTGCTTCTCCCTCTCCCTCTGCCTGCTGCTCTGCATACCTGTGCTCTCTCTCTATATCTCTGTCAAAGAAATAAACAAAATGTTTAAAAAAAAATGAACTGAGCAGTATGCTTCATCCCTCAACAGCCCAAAATGTGGTCCCTGGAAATAGCCTGGCTGAAAAAGGTTATGTAGGACATTCTGTAAAATGTCTTTCTCTCTCTACAAGAGACACCTGTTACCCAGATCAAAATGGAAAAATTACAAACCCCCACAATGTAATAATAGTGTAGAAACTGATGAATCTTGGAATGTCTTTAGCCAGGGAAACCCCTGCAATACAAACGCCTAGGGCACCAATTCTACATCTTCTCCAAAGTTTCCTCGTGGAGAAAGATGGATATGCTTTGCAAGTCAAGACCTGCTGTTCAGATCACTTTACCAAATGCAGGAGGTGGAGGTGGTCGGTGAGGTTCATGAGGCCAGCAGGGTGCAGGCTGTGAACGTGGCCCATAGTACAGGAATGGTGATGAGGTAGGATCCCCGGGGCAAGACCCGCAGGGTGGTCCTAGGAAATGACAAAGCCCCTGTGCATCCATACAGACATACACACACAAAATAAACTATAGGCTGAGATGAGACACAAAAGTAACACCACCAACAAAAGCTGAAACCCAAAGAAACAGGTCTCAGCACCTGAAACATTCCCCACTACCACATTCCAGGACAGGAACATCTGTGCCAGAGGTTACCTATCTCCTGCGTCCCACCTATGCCCTGGGGTGAACAGATGCCATGCGGATAAACTACTGTCACCACATGTCAATATATGTCTGCAACTCTACAGAGGCACGGAATCTGCCCCAAAGCCTTGGCAGAGTTAATACCAAACAAATAAAAGGGTCTATTAGAGAT
>NW_027399342.1:0-8091 GCF_003265705.2 Callorhinus ursinus | reverse complement strand
AGATCTTCTTGTTGGATAGACCCTTTAAGTAGGATATAGTGTCCTTCTTCATCTCTTATTACAGTCTTTGTTTTGAAATCTAATTTGTCTGATATAAGGATTGCCACCCCAGCTTTCTTTTGGTGTCCATTAGCATGGTAAATGGTTTTCCACCCCCTCACTTTCAATGTGGGGGTGTCTTTGGGTCTCAAATGAGTCTCTAGCAGACGGCATATGGATGGGTCTTGTTTTTTATCCAATCTGATAGCCTGTGTCTTTTGTTTGGGGCATTTAGCCTATTTACATTCAGGGTAACTATTGAAAGGTATGAATTTAGTGCCATTGTATTGCCTGTAAGGTGACTGTTACTCTATATCGTCTGTGTTCCTTTCTGATCTATGCTGCTTTTAGGCTCCTCTTTGCTTAGAGGACCCCTTTCAATATTTCTTGTAGGGCTGATTTCGAGTTTGCAAATTCCTTTAGTTTTTGTTTGTCCTGGAAGCTTTTTATCTCTCCTTCTATTTTCAATGACAGCCTAGCTGGGTATAATATTCTTGGCTGCATATTTTTCTCGTTTAATGCTCTGAAGATATCATGCCAGTCCTTTCTGGTCTGCCAGGTCTCTGTGGATAGGTCTGTTGCCAATCTAATGTTTCTACCATTATAGGTTACATATCTCTTCTCCCGAGCTTCTTTCAGGATTTTCTCTTTGTCTCTGAGACTCATAAGTTTACTATTAGATGTCGGGGTGTTGACCTATTTTTATTGTATTTGAGAGGGCTTCTCTGTGCCTCCTGGATTTTGATGCCTGTTTCCTTCCTCACATTAGGGAAGTTCTCTGCTATTATTTGCTCCAATATACCTTCTGCCCCTCTCTCTCTTTCTTCTTCTTCTGGGATCCCAATTATTCTAATGTTGTTTAATCTTATCATATTGCTTATCTCTCGAATTCTGCCCTCATGATCCTGTAGTTGTTTCTCTCTCTCTTTCTCAGCCTCTTTATTTTCCATCATTTGGTTTTTCTCTATCACTGATTCTGTCTTCTGCCTCATTTATCCTAGCAGGTAATGCCCCCATTTTTTATTGCACCTCCTTAATAGCCTTTTTGATTTTGACTTGGTTAGATTTTAGTTCTTTTATTTCTCCTGAAATGGTTTCTCTAACAACTTCCATGCTTTTTTCAAGCCCAGCTAGTATCTCTAAAGTCATGATTCTGAACTCTAGGTCCGACATCGTACTAATGTCCGTATTGAGTAGGTCCCTGGCGGACGTTACTACCTCTTGTTCTTTTTTGAGGTAATTTTTTTCGTCTTGTCATTTTGTCCAGAGGAGAATGATTAATGAGAGAACAAAATGTTAACAGGTTAACAACATCCCCAGCAAATATACTTTATACAAATCAGAAAAGACCTGAAACCAGGGGAAAAGAAAGGGAAAGGAAGAGAAAAGAGAGAGAAAAAAGAAAAAGAAAAAGATAAAAACAAACAAAAACAGAACAAAACAAAAAAAAAACAGAATATAATCCAATATGATCAGGCTAGTGCATAGATCAGTGCCACACACTAGATTTTGGGCCTATTTTGGTCTGTTAGAAGAAAGTGCCTCTAAAATTTTAAAGGAAGAAAGACATATATGTACAAAATAAGGATTGATACAATGAAGGGATGGAAGATGAGTGTAAAGATGAAAATTATAAAACATTTTATACAAGGCATTGATAAGAAGGTCTTTGAAAAAAGAAAGAAGAAGATTTAAAAAAAAAAAGTAAAGAAAAGAAAAAGGGAGAGAATGTGATCAGGCAGGATACTAGAACAAAGCCATACACTAGTGATTTAGGGTATATTTTGATCTGTTAGAAGAAACTGTATCTTAAAATTTTAAAGAGAGAACAACTTATATATATATATGCCAAAAATAAGGGTAACTACTATGAAGGGATAAAATATGACTCTAAAAATGAAAAATAAAAAATGATTTTATTTTTTTTTAAAAGGGATTGATAAGATGTTGGTTGAAAAAGGGAAAAAGAAAAATTTAAAAAGAACAGCTAAAAAAATATTAGCTTTTGAAAAACTAATGAATCATGGTAAAAAAAGCCATGAATTCTATGTGCAGTATTCCCCTAGCGCTGGAGTTCTCCCGTTCTCCTTGATCGGTAAACTTGGTCTTGGCTTGCTGGCTGTTGGTGCTGATCTTCTGGGGGAGGGGCCTGTTGCCGTGGTTCCCAAATGTCTTTGCTGGAGGCGGAATTGCCCCGCCCTTGTCGGTCCAGGCTAAGCAATCCGCTCGGGTTTGTTCTCAGGAGCTTTTGTTCCCTGCAAGCCTTCGGTACAGCTTTGGAGGACGAGAGTGAAAATGGTGGCCTCCCAATCTCCGCCTGGAGGAGCCGAGAACTCGGGGCCCCGCTCCTCAGTGAGCCCCCAGAGAAAAGCAGTCACTCCTGCCTCCCCAGTCTCCAGCCACAGTGCGTGCTCACCTGGCCTGTGACGGAGCATTTCTATGTCTGGCACCCGATCCCGTGTGGAGTCTCCAAACCTAGCAGATCCCTGCGGTGCGCTCCCGCGCTGCTCTTCCCGGGGGAGGAAGGGGAGTCTCCCCGGATCTGCCGCTTGTTGGGTCCCTGCTGGAGGAGCAGTGTCCCCACCGGGCCGCGGATCACAGTTTATGGCCACCCCGAGCTGAGAGCCCCCGCGTTGGCTCCATCTCTGCAGCCGGCCTCCCCGCTCCAATACCTGGGAGCTCTGCTCCTCTCAGGCACCCCTGGTCTTTCTGTGACCCCGAGGGTCCTGAGGCCATACTGTCCCGCAAGGGTTCCACCCCCCTCTTAGCCACTGGAGCGACGTCCCTCAGCGGAGCCGACTTCTCAAAGTTCCGAGTTTGTGCTCCATGGCTCTATCACTTGCCAGAAGTGGCGGACGGAGGCCCCCTCCCCTGCAGTCTATCCTCCTGAATATCACCTTGGATTCACTTCTCCGCACGTCCTACCTTCCAGTAAGTGGTCGCTTCTCTGTTCAGAGAGTTGTTGCTACTCTCTTCTTCGATCTCCTGTTGAGTTCATAGGTATTCAGAATGGTTTGATCCCTATTCAGCTGAATTCCTGAGACCAGATGAAATCCAGGTCTCCTACTCCTCTGCCATCTTGCTCCGCCCCCAGTCACCAGTTGTTTTATTGGAGAGTGACAAGTTGATTCTATAACTGATAGGGGAATGTAAAGGAATGAAAATAGCAAAAGCTTTTCAAAAGAAACATAAAGCTGGACCCTTTGTATTACCAGAAACCAAGTATGATTATAAGGCTACAATATTTAAAAACTGTAGTATTGCACAAGGATAGAGAAATGCACCAAATGGACACAATGGAGAATTCAGATAATATGACTCTATTCCCTAAATGATGATGAAACAAATCAAGATCTAAATGAAAAAAAAATCAACCTCTCTTAGACCCATATAAAAATAATTATGGTTGGATTATACCCAAATATGAAAGGTAAAACAAGAAATCCTTTGGAAGGTAACATAGTGATGTCTTTAGCACCATTGGGAAAGCCAGGATTTCTTAAACAGTATTTAGAAAGCACTTACCATGAAGGAAAAGATTCAAGTAGATAGATTCATTTAATTAGGAATTCTGGTTTACAAAATACACAATAAAGAAGAGAGTGAAAAACACAAGGTAGCATAATATATTTGTTTTTTAATATATCTCCCACATGTTTCAGATGGATACATAGGTAGATAGATAAATATCTTTTAAAAGGGATAGATAGATGATAGATAGATGATAGATGATAGAGTTTATATATATGCATATTTATGTGCAGATAGATAAATGATAGATATATAAGATAGATATCTTTAAAAAGGGGTTGAATGCTATAAGCTTTAAAACAGCATGTTGGAAAAGGCTTCCAAACATCAATAAGTATAAGAAAAAGTGGTCAATATCAGTAGTCATCAGGGAAATATAATTTTAGGCACCAACCTAAATGGGCAAATTTGCATATTCTGTGTGGTACCTGTGAATCAATAATAGGAAAAGTAACTCATAGTACAAGTGCTAGTAAAATATTAACTGGCATGTGAATGCATTGCTCGTGGGCATAGATACCTGTAAAATACTTTAGGAAAATCTTTGATAAAATCTAGTAAGGCTAAAGTTTTGTATACCCTTTGACCTAGACATTCCAACAAAAATGTGTATGTACCAGTATGCATGTAGACAATGAATAAGACATGAACGAGTGTTCCTAGCAACATTAATCACAACAGCCTCAAATGATAAAATGCAAATATCCATTAATGATGTAATAAATGAAGACTGTAGTATATATTTAAAAGATTTTATATATATATATATATATACACACAAATTACAACTACATAGTGTATCTGATAGACATTGAGTAAAAGAAGTCAGACACAACAGTAAATGACATATGTTTCTTATTCATACAATGTGCAAAAAACCAAAAATAATCTATGGTGATGAAAGTCAAAATAGTCATTATTTTTGGAGGTGTAGTGATGTGAGTGGCCATGAGGGGGATTTTTGAGGTGCTGGTAATATTCTATAATGGGTTGGCAACTTTTTCGGTGAAGGACCAGATAGTAAATATTTTAGGCTTTGAGAGTTATATGATCTATGTTGCAACAACTCGACTCAGCCCTTCAGTGTAATAGCAGCTATAGTCCATATATGTATAATGAGTTTGAATATTTATGAACATTAGAATTTGAATTGCATATAATTTTCCTGCGAATTTTGTGAAATGTAATTCTCTTTCTGATGTTCCCAACCATTAAAAAATTCTTAAATTGTGAGCTGTATAATAACAGGTGGCAGGTCAGATCTGACCCCAGGTTGCAGTCTGTTTTTTATATCTAGTTTGTACATAAGTGGATATGTTCACTCTGTACTAATTCATTAAGCTGAAAACTTAAGATTGGTGTACCTTAAGGCTGTATATTGTATTTCAATAAAATTCTTCATTAAAAAGTGCTGAGAAAATCTAGGTGACCTTGGGTTTGCTGATTAGTTTTTAGGTACAACTCCAAAAGCACTATCCTTGAAAAAAAATATTTATAAGTTGGACTTTTTAAAAATTCAGATTTTCTGCTCTGTAAAAGTCTTTCTCAAGAGAATGAAAAGACACACCAGACTGGAAGAAAATATTTGCAAAATATATCTGATAAAGAATGTGTGTCCAGAGTACACAAATAACTCTTGAACTCAACAATATGAAAACAAACAACTCATTTAAAAAATGGATAAAAGATCTGAACAGATACTAATCAGAGAAGATATACAGGTGGTAATTTAACACATAAAAATATGGTAAGTATTATGTTATTAGGGGATTGCAAATTAAAAGACCAAGAGGTGCCACTTACACTATTAAGATGGCTAATATTAAAAAATCTGACAAAACCAAATGCAATTTCTTCTTTTCCTATTTAAATACATTTTGGTTTTTCCTTTACCTTATTGCACTGGCTAGGAACTTCAATACAATGGTGAATACAAGTGAAGTTAGCAGACGTCCTTGGAAAAAACTTTACAGTGTGTTTCTTATTATATATTATTAATATATAATATTAGTATATAATAAGAGCAACAGGAGCTCTTACTCATTGATGGGGGTGCAAAATGATGTAACCACTCTGGAAGATAGTTGGGCAGTTTCTTATAAAGCTAAGTATATTATCACTATATAATCCAGCAATCATGCTCCTAGATATTACCCAAATGTGCTAAGACCTTATGTCCACACACACAAAAATTCTGCATACAGATATTTTTAACAGCTTGATTCATAATCGCCCCAAACTGGAAGCAACCAAGATGTTCTTCAATAGGTGAATGGATAAACAGACTGTGGTACATTCACGCAATAGAATACTATTCAGTGATAAAAAATAAATGGGCTAGCAAGCCATGCAAAACCATGAATGAATCTTAAATTCCTATTACCGAGTGAAAGAAGGAAGTTTGAAAAGGCTACATACCATACGACACCATTTGTATGACATCCTAGCAAAGGCAAAACTCTAGAGATGGCAAACAAATCAGTGGTTGCTAATGTTTTGCGGGTGAAGTACAGGGGAATTTATAGGATGGTGAAACTATTCTGTATGATACTATAATACTATCCTATTCTGTAGGATATGTGACATTTGTTCAAACTCACAGAACTTTGCACCAAAAAGAAAGAATCTTAAAGCATGCACACTTAAAAAAATTACTTAGGAGGTCATGGGATCCCAGATGAGCATTCAGACTATGACAAAGTAATTTAACTGTATTATAAATGCATGTAACAAACTCATTGTAGCAAATGGAGGGGGGGAGTTCCTGACATAAGTAACTTCGGAAATGAGTGGAATCTGTAAGACCAAAGATAAAGGGAACTCTATATAAGCCCTGCACCCTAGTTGACAAAAATATTTCCCACAGGGGTATAATTTAACTAATATGGAAGTGCCCCACATGTATACTGGAATAGAATAATTAAGTAAATGGATGGCTAATGGTGCAAACGAGGTTTCTGACTGTTGGAGTGGGAAGTTTGGAAAAGTAAGGGGAGCAGTCAGGGTAGGTCCTCAACCATGCTCCTTTGTTTCATGTTTCTGGGTGAATCATAGCGGGTCATGGGAGTATTCTTGGAAGTCATTTCGACACATGGTGGTGAGCAGTAGAATTTTACAAAGAAGGGACTGTGAACAATGTAAATATTTCTGATTGAACTCAAATTAAAAGTATCCCTAATTCAATGTCTTTTGAGGGGGAATCTCAAAGAGATATAGGACATCTTCAATATTACCTGATCTAAAATCAAATGCCACTGAGATCAACAACAGAACACTTGGTCTTATGAATTTTACAAGAACGTTTTTTCCTGCAAGCCTTGCCAGAGCCTTTCCTAAATCCTTGGAAAGGCTTGTAAAAGTGTAGCTAAACTTTAGTTTCATGGTAAATTTATCTCTGTTGCTACTTTTTCTTATTGTGTGTCTTGCCTTTTGACACCTATAATGCTATCTTTGAGAAGAATGGATTCTTAATTTTTACTTACCCAAATTATCAATAATTTCCTGATTAGTTAATGCTTTTTTGTCCTGTTTCAAAAACATTTACCTCTCCAAAGTCATGAATATATTTTCTTATGTTCTTACAGAGCATTTATTTCCTTTAAATTTTTTTCTTTTAAAATTTTTAAATTTAAATTCAATTTAGTTAACATATAGTCCTTCCAGCAACCCTCAGTTTGTTTTCTATAGTTGAATCTCTTATGGTTTGCCTCCCTCTGGGTTTTTATCTTATTTCATTTTTCCTTCCCTTCCCCTATGTTCATCTGTTTTGTTTCTTAAATTCCACATATGAGTGAAATCATATGGTATTTGTCTTTCTCTGACTTATTTCATTTAGCGTAATACCCTCTAGTTCCATCCATGTCATTGGAAATGGCAAGATTTCATTCTTTTTGATGGCTGAGTAATATTCCATATATATATGATGAGTAATATTCCATATATATAATATTCCACTTTATATCTATCTATCTATATATATAATCTTCTTTATTCACATCTTCTTTATCCATTCATCTGTTGATGGACATCTAGGTTCTTTCCATAGTTTTGCTATTGTGGACATTGCTGCTATAGTTTTGTTCCTTTTATATTTTGGTCTACAATCTATGTGAAATTAATTATTGTAAATTGTGTGAAATGGGGTCAAGATTCATTTTTATTTTATTTGTTTTTTAAAAGATATTTATTTACTTATTTATTTATTTAGAGTGTGTGTGAGTGGGGGAAGGAGCAGAGGGAGAGGGAGAATCTCAAGCAGACTCCACACTTAGCATGCAGAGGTCACACAGGGTTTGACCTCACGACCCTGAGATCATGACCTGAGCTGAAATAAAGAATTGGATGCTTAACTGACTGAGCCACCCAGGCACCACAAGATTCATTTTTGATATATATATTGGAAATTGTAGGTATCATTCATTGAAATGCGTATGTTAAAACATGAATACAAAGCTGCATTACAATATATATATTCATAAATGTATGTATTAGAATACACTGAAAACACTTATTTCATGCATT
>NW_027399341.1:5883-8093 GCF_003265705.2 Callorhinus ursinus | reverse complement strand
AAAATTAACTTTGATGAAATAATGGATCATGGTAAAAAAAAAAAAAAAAAAAAAAGCCATGAATCTATGTGCAGTATTCCCCTAGCGCTGGAGTTCTCCCATTCTCCTTGATCGATCAACTTGGTCTTGGCTTGCTGGCTGTTTGTGCTGATCTTCTGGGGGAGGGGCCTGTTGCTGTGGTTTCCAAATGTCTTTGCCGGAGGCGGAATTGCACCGCCCTTGTCGGTCCGGGCTAAGGAAGCTGCTCCGGTTTGTTCTCAGGAGCTTTTGTTCCCTGCAAGCCCTCGGTACAGCTTTGGAGGACCAGGGCAGAAATGGTGGCCTCCCAATCTCCACCCGGAGGAGCTGAGAACTCGGGGCCCCGCTCCTCAGTGTGTCCCCAGAGAAAAGCAGTCACTCCCGTGTCCCTGGTCTCCGGCCGCACTCCGTGCTCACCCGGCCTGTGATCGAGCGTTGCTATCTCTGGCACCCGACCCCGCACGGAGTCTCCAAACCCAGCAGATCCCTGCAGTGCGTTCCCGCACCGCTCCTCCCTGGGAAGGAAGGGGAGTCTCCCCGGATCTGCTGCTTGTTGGGTCCCTGCTGGAGGAGCGGTGCCCCGACTGGGCCGCGGATCACAGTTTATGGCAACCCCGAGCTGAGAGCCCGCGACTCTGCTCCGTCTCTGCAGCCGGCTTCCCCGCTCCGATCCCTGGGAGCTCTGGCGCACTCAGGCACCCCCGGTCTCTCTGTGACCCCGAGGGTCCTGAGACCACACTGTCCCGTGAGGGTTCCACCCCCCGCTTAGCCACTGGAGCGATGTCCCTCAGCCGAGCCGACTTCTAAAAAAGTTCCGATTTTGTGCTCCGCGGCTCTAGCACTTGCCAGAAGCGGCTGACGGAGGCCCCTCCCCCGCCGTCTATCCTCCCAAATATCTCCTCGGATTCACTTCTCCGCACGCCCTACCTTCCAGTAAGTGGTCGCTTCTCTGTTCAGAGAGTTGTTGCTACTCTCCTGTTCGATCTCCTGTTGAGTTCGTAGGTGTTCAGAATGGTTTGATCCCTATTCAGCTGAATTCCTGAGACCAGACGAAATCTAGGTCTCCTACTCCTCCGCCATCTTGCTCCGCCCCCTGAAAAGACATTTTTTAAAATAACTTTTTCAATGTGAAGCAAATGGGTATCTTGGACCTGACCTCTGACAGCATCATACAAGGATTCAGAAGGGTAATATCCTCAGTAACTAAGGCAGAAGTGAAAGTGTTGTCCTCTAGAAAAAAACGAGCCTAGAAAAAAGCAACATCTCTAAAATCATCTCGTGTTACATATGTATTTTTAAATGTATAGTCTAAGCAAATGAATAATTAAATATTGTAACTATAGAGTTGACCATGTTATCGATATCCTAAAGTTCGTATACTCAGCTTAGCCTTCAGACTCATTTTTAAATGCCTCTCATAAGATAAATGATCAATATTGCCTTAAATTTGTGCTTTTACACTTTATACAGTTGATAAAAGAAACCACAAAGGAGAACTCGAATAAACTGATTTAAGGTAGCAGCAATACGTACTTGAGGATGCTGGCATCTGGTTAAATGCATCCGAGAAAAGAAATTATAAGATGAGCTTGAATTCTGAACCACACAGACTCATATTGACTATATCCCCTCTAGATTTATGGGGCTCCTGCTTCATTTTGGATTGCTATGTCCTGCTTCCCCAAATGGCTGTAAATGGACAGGAGTCGGGATTGATCTGGTTCAATTATCTTTTTATCCCAGGGGGCCTGGCACTGTCCTGGGTGCAGCGCAAGCCCTATTCTATTAATATGTCTGAGGTTTTTGCAGGGCTGTTACTGGCAATGTGACAACAGTGCAAACTCATGCAGCCTCAGCCATTTTGGATAATGAATGAATTTCAACATCGGTAGTCAAATTGATTGCCAAGTAATTTGAAAATGCCAAAGTGCCATACATTTTTTTATTGTTATGTTAATCAACATACATTACATCATTAGTTTTGGATGTAGTGTTCCATGATTCATTGTTTGTGCATAACACCCACTGCTCTACGCAGAACATGCCCTCCTTAATACCCATCACCAGGCTAAGCCATTCCCCCAACCCCCTCCCCTCTAGAACCCTCAGTTTGTTTTTCATAGTCCATTGTCTCTCATGGTTGGTCTCCCCCTCCGATTTCCCCCCCTTCATTCTTCCCCTCCTGCTATCTT
>NW_027399341.1:446-5783 GCF_003265705.2 Callorhinus ursinus | reverse complement strand
ATATCAGTGAGGTCATGTGATACATGTCTTTCTCTGATTGACTTATTTCACTCAGCATAACACCCTCCAGTTCCATCCACGTCGTTGCAAATGGCAAGATCTCATTCCTTTTGATGGCTGCATAATATTCCATTGTATATATATATACCACATCTTCTTTACCCATTCATCTGTCAATGGACATCTTGGCTCTCTCCACAGTTTGGCTATTGTGGACATTGCTGCTATAAACATTGGGGTGCACGTATCCCTTCGGATCCCTACATTTGTATCTTTGGGGTAAATACTCAGTAGTGCAATTGCTGGATCGCATGGTAACTCTATTTTCAACTGTTTGAGGAACCTCCATACTGTTTTCCAGAGGGGTTGCACCAGCTTGCATTCCCACCAACAGGGTAGGAGGGTTCCCCTTTCTCCACATCCCCGCCAACATCTGTCGTTTCCTGACTTGTTAATTTTAGCCATTCTGACTGGTGTGAGGTGATACCTCATTGAGGTTTTGATTTGGATTTCCCCGATGCTGAGCAATGTTGAGCACTTTTTCATGTGTCTGTTGGCCGTTTGGATGTCTTCTTTGGAAAAATGTCTGTTCGTGTCTTCTGCCCATTTCTTGATTGGATCATTTGTTCTTTGGGTGTTGAGTTTGATAAGTTCTTTATAGATTTTGGATATTAGCCCTTTATCTGATATGTCATTTGCAAATATTTTCACCCATTCTGTCGGTTGTCTTTTGGTTTTGTGGACTGTTTCTTTTGCTGTGCAAAAGGTTTTTATCTTGAGGAAATCCCAAGAGTTCATTTTTGGCCTTGCTTACCTTGCTTTTGGCGATGTTTCTAGGAAGAAGTTGCTGCGGCTGAGGTCGAAGAGGTTGCTGCCTGTGTTCTCCTTTAGGATTTTGATGGACTCCTGTCTCACGTTTAGGTCTTTCAACCATTTGGAGTCTATTTTTGTGTGTGGTGTAAGGAAATGGTCCAGTATCATTCTTCTGCATGTGGCTGTCCAATTTTCCCAACACCATTTATTGAAGAGACTGTCTTTTTTCCATTGGACATTCTTTCCTGCTTTGTCAAAGATGAGTTGACCATAGAGTTGAGGGTCCATTTCTGGGCTCTCTATTCGGTTCCATTGATCCATGTGTCTGTTTTTGTGCCAGTAGCATACTGTCTTGATGATGACAGCTTTGTAATAGAGCTGGAAGTCTGGAATTGTGATGCTGCCAGCTTTGCTTTTCTTTTTCAACATTCCTCTGGCTATTTGGGGTCGCTTCTGGTTCTATACAAATTTTAGGATTATTTATGCCATTTCTTTGAAAAAAGTGGATGGTATTTTGATGGGGATTGCATTGAATGTGTAGATTGCTCTAGGTAGCACTGACACCTTCACAATGTTTGTTCTTCCAATCCATGAGCATGGAACATTTTTCCATTTCTTTGTGTCTTCCTCAATTCCTTTCATGAGTATTTTATAGTTTTCTGAGCACAGATCCTTTGCCTCTGTGGTTAGATTTATTCCTAGATATCTTATGGTTTTGGGTGCAGTTGTAAATGGGATCGACTCCTTAATTTGTCTCTCTTCTCTCTTGTTGTTGGTGTATAGGAATGCCCCTGATTTCTGTGCATTGATTTTATATCCTGCCACTTGACTGAATTCCTGTATGAGTTCTAGCAGTTTTGGGGTGGAGTCTTTTGGGTTTTCCACATAAAGTATCCTATCATCTGCAAAGAGTGAGAGTTTGACTTCCTCTTTGCCAATTTGGATGCCTTTGATTTCTTTCTGTTGTCTGATTGCTGTGGCTAGGACTTCTAATACTATGTTGAATAGCAGTGGTGAGAGTGGACATCCCTGCCATGTTCCTGACCTTAGGGGAAAAGCTCTCAGCTTTTCCCCATTGAGAATGATATTCGCTGTGGGTTTTTCATAGATGGCTTTTATGATCTTGAGGTATCTACCCTCTATCCCTATACTCTGAAGAGTTTTGATCAAGAAAGGATGCTGTCAGATGCTTTGTCAGATGCTTTTTCTGCATCTATTAAGAGGATCATATGACTCTTGTTCTTTCTTTTGTTAATATATTGTATCATGTTGATTGATTTGCGGATGTTGAACCAACCTTGCAGCCCAAGGAGAAATCCCACTTGGTCATGGTGAATAATCCTTTTAATATACTGTTGGATCCTATTGGCTAGTATTTTGGTGAGAATTTTGCATCCACGTTCATCAAGGATATTGGTCTGTAATTCTCCTTTTTGATGGGGTCTTTGTCTGGCTTTTCGATCAAGGTAATGGTAGCCTCATAAAATGAGTTTGGAAGTTTTCCTTCCATTCCGAGTTTTTGGAACAGTTTCAGGAGAATAGGTATTAATTCTTCTTGAAATGTCTGATAGAATTCCCCTGGGAAACCATCTGGCCCTGGGCTTTTGTTGGGAGATTTTTGATGACTGCTTCAATTTCCTTAGTGGTTATACGTCTGTTCAGGTTTTCTATTTCTTCCTGGTTCAGTTTTGGTAGTTGATACATCTCTAGGAATGCACCCATTTCTTCTAGGTTATCTAATTTGCTGGCATAGAGTTGCTCATAATATGTTCATTATAATTGTTTATATTTCTTTGGTGTTGGTTGTGATCTCTCCTCTTTCATTCATGATTTTGTGGATTTGGATCATTTTTGTTTTCTTTTTGATAAGTCTGGCCAGGGGGTTATCAATCTTGTTAATTCCTTCAAAGAACCAGCTCTTAGTTTCGTTGATCTGTTCTACTGTTCTTTTGGTTTCTATTTCATTGATTTCTGCTCTGATCTTTATTATTTCTCTTCTCCTGCTGGGTTTAGGCTTTATTTGCTGTTCTCTCTCCGGCTCCTTTAGGGTGTAGGATTAGGTTGTTTATTTGAGACCTTTCTTGTTTCTTGAGAAAGGCTTGTATTGCTATATACTTTCCTCTCAGGACTGCCTTTGCTGCATCCCAAAGATTTTGAACAGTTGTGTTTTCATTTTCATTTGTTTCCATGAGTGTTTTTAATTCTTCTTCAATTTCCTGGTTGACCCATTCATTCTTTAGTAGGATGCTCTTTAGCCTCCATGTATTTGAGTTCTTTCCGACTTTCCTCTTGTGACTGAGTTCTAGTTTCAAAGCACTGTGGTCTGAAAATATGCAGGGAATGATCCCAATCTTTTGGTACCAGTTGAGACCTGATTTGTGGCCTAGGATGTGATCTATTCTGGAGAATGTTCCATGGGCACTAGAGAAGAATGTGTATTCCGTTGCTTTGGGATGGAATGTTCTGAATATGTCTGTGAAGTCCATTTGGTCCAGTGTGTCATTTAAAGTCTTTATTTCCTTGTTGATCTTTTGCTTCGATGATCTGTCCATTTCAGTCAGGGGGGTGTTAAAGTCCCCCACTATTATTGTATTGTTGTCAATGTGTTTCTTTGCTTTTGTTATTAGTTGCCTTATATAATTGGCTGCTCCCATGTTCGGGCATAGATATTTACAATTGTTAGATCTTCTTGTTGGATAGACCCTTTAAATAGGATATAGTGTCCTTCCTCATCTCTTATTACAGTTTTTGTTTTAAAATCTAATTTGTCTGATATAAGGATTGCCACCCCAGCTTTCTTTTGGTGTCCATTAGCATGGCAAATGGTTTTCCACCCCCTCACTTTCAATCTGGGGGTGTCTTTGGGTTTAAAATGAGTCTCTTGCAGACAGCATATTGATGATTCTTGTTTTTTAATCCAATGATAGCCTGTGTCTTTTGATTGGGGCATTTAGGCCATTTACATTCAGGGTAACTATTGAAAGATATGAATTTAGTGCCACTGTATTGCCTGTAAGGTGACTGTGACTATATTGTCTGTATTCCTTTCTGATCTCTGCTGCTTTTAGGCTCTCTCTTTGCTTAGAGGACCCCTTTCAATATTTCTTGGAGGGCTGCTTTCGTGTTTGCAAATTCCTTTAGGTTTTGTTTGTCCTGGAAGATTTTTATCTCTCCTTCAATATTCAATGACAGCCTAGCTGGATATAGTATTCTTGGCTGCATATTTTTCTCATTTAGTGCTCTGAAGATATTATGCCAGTCCTTTTTGGCCTGCCAGGTCTCTGTGGATAGGTCTGTTGCCTATCTAATGTTTCTACCATTATAGGTTACATATCTCTTCTCCCAAGCTGCTTTCAAGATTTCCTCTTTGTTTCTGAGACTCGTAAGTTTTACTATTAGATGTCGGGGTGTTGACCTATTTTTATTGATTTTGAGAGGGGTTCTCTGTGCCTCCTGGATTTTGATGTCTGTTTCCTTCCTCACATTAGGGAAGTTCTTGCTATTATTTGCTCCGATATACCTTCTGCCCCTCTCTCTTTCTTCTTCTGGGATCCCAATTATTCTAATGTTGTTTCATCTTTTCGTATCACTTATCTCTCAAATTCTGCCCTCGTGATCCAGTAGTTGTTTCTCTCTCTTTTTCTCAGCTTGTTTATTCTCCATCATTTGGTCTCCTATATCGCTGATTCTCTCTTCTGCCTCATTTATCCTAGCAGTTAGTGCCCCCATTTTTAATTGCACCTCATTAATAGCCTTTTTGATTTCGACTTGGTTAGATTTTAGTTCTTTTATTTCTCCAGAAAGGGTTTCTCTAATAACTTCCATGGTTTTTTCAAGCCCATTTAGTATCTTTAAGATCATGATTCTGAACTCTAGGTCTGACATCTTACTAATGTCCGTATTGAGTAGGTCCCTGGCAGACGGTACTACCTCTTGTTCTTTTTGCTGAGGTGATTTTTTTCGTCTTGTCATTTTGTCCAGAGGAGAATAGATGAATGAGAGAACAAAATGCTAACAGGTTAACAACGTCCCCAGTAAATATAGTCTAAACAAATCAGAAAAGATCTGAAACCAGGGGAAAAGAAAGGTAAAACAAGAAAAAAGAAGAGAAAAGAAAAAGATAAAAACAAACTAAAACAGAACAAAACAAAAAAAGAACAGAATATGATCAAATATGATCAGGCTAGTTCATAGATCAGTGCCACACACTAGATTTTGTGTGTATTTTGGTCTGTTAGAAGAAAGTGCCTCCTAAAATTTTAAAGAAAGGAAGAGTTATATATGTACAAAATAAGGGTTGATACAATGAAGGGATGGAAGATGACTGTAAAGATGAAAATTATAAAAGATTTTATAAAAGGACTTGGTAAGATAAGTTGTTTGAAAAAAGAAAGAAGATTTAAGAAAAAGAAAAAAAAAAAAGGAAAAAGGGAGAGAATGTGATCAGGCAGGAGACTAGAACAAAGCCATACACTAGTGATTTAGGGTATATTTTGATCTGTTAGAAGAAACTGTACCCCAAAA
>NW_027399341.1:0-346 GCF_003265705.2 Callorhinus ursinus | reverse complement strand
TGGAGTTCTCCCATTCTCCTTGATCGGTAAACTTGGTCTTGGCTGGCTTTCTTGCTGATCTTCTGGGGGAGGGGCCTGTTGCCATGGTTACCAAATGTCTTTGCCAGAGGCGGAATTGCCCTGCCCTTGCCGGGTCTGGGCTAAGCAAGCTGCTCGGGTTTGCTCTTGGGAGCTTTTGTTTCCTGCAAGCTTTCCATACAGCTTTGGAGGATGAGAGTGAAAATGGTGGCCTCCCAATCTCCACCCAGAGGAGCTGAGAACTCAGGGCCCCACTCCTCAGTGCGCCCCCAGAGAAAAGCAGTCAATCACTCCCGTCTCCCCGGTCTCCAGCCACACTCCGTGCTCA
>NW_027399340.1:0-8104 GCF_003265705.2 Callorhinus ursinus | reverse complement strand
TTTTTATTGTTATGTTAATCACCATCATCATTAGTTTTTGATGTAGTGTTCCATGATTCATTGTTTGTGCATAACACCCAGTGCTCCACGCAGAATGTGCCCTCTTTAATACCCATCACCAGGCTAACCCATCCCCCCACCCCCCCAGGGTAGGGATTATTCTTGAATGCTTTTGAAATCTGAACGGGGCTGGCACAGTTTCTCACACATGTTAGGTGCTCATTACCTATTTGCTGTTCAACTATATGAAGACAAGAGGTGACAAGATATTTCTGTGGAGACCAACTTGGTAACAGTTGTGTCCCTCTGTAGGATAAGCTTACATGTTCAGCTTGAGGCCCAGTGGACACAGAAGTGGAGAGGTAACTGGCAGTGAATCAGACATTTCTAAGATGTAAAATTTTCTTGTAAATACTTCTGGACTTTCTATTATTTCTTCTCTTCTGTCTACCTCTAAAATACTTTCCTTAATAACTATGCACTTGGAAAACAAATAATGCATTATATTCTCATCTCTGTATATTTTCCTCTTTCTTTATGACATTCACATTCAGAAATTTATTTTATTCAAATATTTTATTTATTTGAGAGAGACAGAGTGAGAGGGAGAGAGAGAGGGAGGTCACAAGCAGTGGAGAGGAGTAGAGGGAGAAGCAGACTCCCTGCCAAGCAGGGAGCCTAATGTGGGACTTGATCCTAGGCCCTCGGGATCCTGACCTGAGTCAAAGGCAGACGCTTAACTGCCTGAGCCACCCAGGTGTCCCTCACATTCAGAAATTTAGAGAGAGGGCCTGGTGTTGGGAAAAGATGCTTCCTATAGGAAGGGTATTGATTTGACCCTGCAATATTAGTGGTTGGAATTTGCTTAAAGATAGCAGTGTTTCCAACCACTTCACAAGTGTCTGAAGTCCATCTGCTAGAAATATTCCTGACTTCCCTATTAGTCAGAAGCTTATTTTAAATTTCTGACTTTCATAGAAATGAAATTTCTCTACTTAGAAATCAAATGTTCACTATTTCACTTTCTTACATATTTGCCCAACTCTAAAGTTGGTCCAAGTTAGTCTCTGCTTCATTACTCTATCTTTGCACTTTTTCATTTCTTGACTTCTCACTGATTACACATTTCCCAAAGATTCTACAAGCATTTTTATACTCAAGAAAAAAGGTAAACATGATTATACTTTCGGAAAGCCCTGGGAGCATTTGTTTGTCTCTGGTCCTTATTACTAAGAACCTTGATAATGATGTGCTGCTATTAAAAAAGTCACAATATGCTTTAACTATTTCCATTATGAGCTAATAAATTACCAATTATTTTCCCTTAATCCAGAACATTATTTTGTTATTATCTATCAGTTTAAATAAGAGTAGAGATTAAGCATATCAGGATGATCTCACTAGCTCAAATAATTGGTAAAAAAGCAAGAGATATTTAGGATGAATTCATTTATATGTGCCTGAGTTTGTGATGAGAAAGGGAACAACGTTGGCAAAGGAGGTTACAAATATGGCTTTGTTATTTGGCTTTCATCTAATCAGTCTCAGCCATATGAACTTTTTAGGTACCTATGGAAAGATTTAAATGCAATTGCTGATTTTCTGTCCAAATAAGCAATATGTTTACTACCGATATATTTCTAGTCCAATGGGAAAAATGACATATCAGAACTTTGCAGATCTGAAGAAATTCTTAAGATTTCCAACCTCTTTTTATAGGAAACAAATTTCTCAGTTTCCAGAATCTTGAAAATTTTCCTCACCCAAATAATGTAACTATACTAATAAAACAGCCATTTTCTCTTTAAGTACAAACCATCCTGCAGATTGTGGTACTAGAGACATTTTTGTTATTTCCCCCCTGTTAATTAACACATAGCAATCAATTAGGTTTGCTCCTATAATTTTCATTTAGAATAGAGCATTAAATTTAACAGATGATCAGTCTCATTACTTTCACTGAGAGGTTTTCTTGTAGCTAGTAGCCACCTGCTTTCAAACATTTTTATATGAAGTTCCACACTTGTTTCTGAAACCAGATTCCCACACCATCTGTATCAGAATCACCTGGGATGCTCATTAAATATGCATGTTGTTGGTTCTTAGGGAGGTCTACTGAGTGTGGCCAGGGAATGTTAACCTTAATGAACACCTTCAGTGATTCTGATGTACATCAACATTTGAGAAATGATGCATTCGTGAGTATGCCCTCAGGCAATTGGGATGATTCACATGACAATGAATTATGGCAATACAAATCATCAGTGTCAATAAGCAGTTATAGCCGATAATTCCTGTGTATACTCTCACTTTTGTCATAAAGTGGAATGGTCATTTGTGTGTTGCCATTGAAATGAATTCAGAGAATTCACTCCAGAATTGCAAGGTAATTGCTATAGATAAAAGCTTAGTTTGAATTGATAGTGTCACCTCAGCCTTAAGAATACCATTGGTTCTGAATGCAAAAGATGGCCAGGGAAAAAAATGGTCAGAATGCAGAGAAGTCAATGCCATTGAAGGTATAGTTTTAAGGAAACAAAAAATGCAATTGTTAATGGATATATACTGTTCTGATTCAAAGGAAAGTACAAATGTATATTGGTAAATCTCAGGATTGCATATGGAAAATACTACTCATCATCTTTTAGAATTATGCATAAAAACCCAAAACAAAGTCAAGTGGATTTTTTATGTTCTTTTTTTAAAAGTAAGAGATAGGGAGGAGCAAGACGGCAGAGAAGTAGGAGACCTAAATTTCATCTGGCCCCAGGAATTCAGATAGATAGGGATCAAACCATTCTGAACACCTACGAACTCAACAGGAGATTGAAGAAAAGAACAGCAGCCACTCTCTGAACAGAAAAGCGACCACTTTCTGGAAGATAGGACGTGTGGAGAAGTGAATCTGAGATATCATCTGGGAAGAGAGACCATGGGGTAGGGGGCCTCTGTCGGCCACTTCTGGCAGGTGATAGAGCCGCGGAGCACAAAATCAGAACTTTCAGAAGTCTGCTCTGCTGAGGGATTTTGCTCCAGTGGCTAAGCGGGGGGTGGGACACTCTCTGGGACAGTGTGGTCTCAGGACCCTCGGGGTCACAGAAAGACCGGGGGTGCCTGAGTGCAGCAGAGCTGCCAGGGATCGGAGCAGGGAAGCTGGCTGCACAGACGGAGCCGAGGAGGGGGCTCTCAGCTCGGGGTGGCCATAAACCATGATCCGCGGCACAGTTGGGCCACTGCTCCTCTAGCAGGGACCCAACAAGCAGCAGATCTGGGGAGACTCCCCTTCCTCTCCCGGGAGGAGCAGCATGGGAGCACACCGCAGGGATCTGCTGGCTTTGGAGACTCCACACGGGGTCAGGTGCCAGAGATAGAAATGCTCGGTCACAGCCCGGGTGAGCACTGAGTGTGGCCGGAGACTGGGGAGACAGGAGTGATTGACTGCTTTCCTCTGGGGACACACTGAGCAGTGGGGCCCTGAGTTCTTGGCTTCTCTGTGGCAGAGATTGGGAGGTTGCCATTTTCATTCTCCTCCTCCAAAGCCTAACGGAAAGCTTGCAGGGAACAAAAGGTCCCGAGAGCAAACCTGAACAGATTACTTAGCCTGGCCCCCGGCAAGGGCGGGGCAATTCTGCCTCCAGCAAAGACATCTGAGAACCAGGGCAACAGGCCCCTCCCCCAGAAGATCAGCAAGAACAGCCGGCCAAGACCAAGTTTACCGATCAATGAGAACGGCAGAACTCCAGCACTAGGGGAATACAGCACTTAGAATTCATTCCTTTTTCCCCCCATGATTCTTTAGTCTTTCAAAGTTAATTTTTAAAATTTTCTTTTTCTTTTTTTTTGAATTTTTCTTTTTCCCCTTTTCAACCAACATCTTATCAATCCCTTTAAAAAAAAAACTTTTTTATTTTTCATTTTTAGAGTCATATTCTATCCCTTCATAGTAGCTAACCTTATTTTTGCTATATATATAAGTTGTTCTCTCTTTAAAATATTGGGATACAGTTTCTTCTAAATGATCAAAATATACACTATATCTCCAGTGTATGGCTTTGTTCTAGTCTCCTGCCTGATCACATTCTCTCCCTTTTTTTAAAATTTAATTTCTCTTCCTTCTTTTTTCAACCAACTTCTTATCTTATCAATTCCTTTTATAAAATCTTTTATAATTTACACCTTTACAGTCATATTCCGTCCCTTCATTGTATTTACCCTTATTTTTGTACATATATAAGCTTTTCTTTCTTTAAAATTTTGGGAGGGAGGTTTCTTCTAACAGACCAAAATAAGCCCAAAATTTAGTGTGTGGACTGATCTATTCACCAGCCTGATCATATTTAAACATATTCTTTTTTTTTAAATCTTTTTCTTTTTTCTTTCTTTTCCTTTCTATTCCCAAGGTTTCAGGTCTCTTCTGATTTGTTTAGTGTATACTTTTCTGGGGTCATTGTTACCCTGTTAACATTTTCTTCTCTCATTCATCTATTCTCCTCTGGACAAAATGACAAGATGGAAAAAATCAAGAACAAGAGGCAGTACCAACTGCCAGGGACCTAATCAATACGGACATTAGTAAGATGTTGGAACTAGAGTTCAGACTGACGATTACAAAGATACTAGCTGGGCCTGGGAAAAGCATGGAAGATATTAGAGAAACTCTTTCTGGAGAAATAAAAGAACTAGAATATAACCAAGTCAAAATAAAAAAGGGTATTAATGAGATGCAATAAAAACTGGAGGCTCTAACTGCTAGAATAAACAAGGCAAAAGAGAGAATTAGTGATATAGAAGACCAAATGATGGAAAATAAAGAAGCTGAGAAAAAGAGAGATAAACAACTACTGGATCACAAGGGCAGAGTTTGAGAGATAAGCGATACCATAAGACGAAACATCATTAGAAAAATTGGGAACCCAGAAGAAGAAGAAAGAGGGAGAGGGGCAAAAGGTATATTGGAGCAAATTATAGCAGAGAACTTCCTTAATTTGGGGAAGGAAACAGGCATCAAAATCCAGGAGGCACAGAGAACCCCCTTCAAAATCAATAAAAATAGGTCAACACCCGACATCTAATAGTAAAAGTTACAAGTCTTAGAGACAAAGAGAAAATCCTGAAAGCAGCTCGGGAGAAGAGATCTGTAACCTACAATGGTAGAAACATTAGATTGGCAACAGACCTATCCACAGAGACCTGGCAGGCCAGGAAGGACTGGCATGGTATATTCAGAGCACTAGATGAAAAAAATATGCAGCCAAGAATACTGTATCCAACTAGGCTGTCATTGAAAATAGGAGAAATAAAAAGCTTCCAGGAGATACAAAAACTAAAGGAATTTGCAAACACAAAACGAGTCCTACAAGAAATATTGAAAAGGGTCCTCTAAGCAAAGAGAGAGCCTAAAAGTAACAAAGACCAGAAAAGAACAGAGACAATATACAGTAACAGTCACCTTACAGGCAATACAATGGCACTGAATTCATATCTTTCAATAGTTACCCTGAAGGTAAATAGGTAAATGCCCCAATCAAAAGACACAGGCTATCAGATTGGATAAAAAAACAAGACCCATCGATATGCTGCCTGCAAAAGACTCATTTTAGACCCAAAGACACCTCCAGATTGAAAGTGAGAGGATGGAAAACCATTTACCATGCCAATGGAAACCAAAAGAAAGCTGGGTTGGCAATCCTTATACCAGACAAATTAGATTTTAAGCCAAAGACTATAATAAGAGATGAGGAAGGAGACTATATCATACTTAAAGGGTCTATCCAACAAGAAGATCCAACAATTGTAAATATCTATGCCCCTAACATGGGAGCAGCCAATTAATAATAAAGCAAAGAAACACATTGACAACAATACAGTAATAGTAGGGGACTTTAACACCCCCCTCACTGAAATGGACAGATCATTTAAGCAAAAGATCAACAAGGAAATAAGGACTTTAAATGACACACTGGACCAAATGGACTTCACAGATATATTCAGAACATTCCATCCCCAAGCAACGGAATACACATTCTTCTCTAGTGCCCATGGAACATTCTCCAGAATAGATCACATCCTAGCTCACAAATCAGGTCTCAATTGGTACCAAAAGATTGGAATCATTCCCTGCATATTTTCAGACCACAATGCTTTGAAACTAGAACTCAATCACAAGAGGAAAGTTGGAAAGAACTCAAATATATGGAGGCTAAAGAGCATCCTACTAAAGAATGAATGGGCCAACCAGGGAATTAAAGAATTTAAAAAAATCATGAAAACAAATGAAAATGAAAACACAACTGTTCAAACTCTTTGGGATGCAGGCAATGGCAGTCATAAGAGGAAAGTATATAGCAATAGAAGCCTTTCTCAAGAAACAAAAAAGGTCTCAATTACACAACCTAACCCTACACCTAAAGAAACTGGAAAAAGAACAGCAGATAAAGTCTACCCAGCAGGAGAAGAGAAATAATAAAGATCAAAGCAGAAATCAATGAAATAGAAACCAAAGGAACAGTTGAACAGATCAAAGAAACTAAGAGCTGGTTCTTTGAAAGAACTAATAAGATTGATAAACCTCTGGCCAGACTTATCAAACAGAAAAGAGAAATGACCCAAATCAACAAAATCATGAATGAGAGAGGAGAGATCACAACCAACACCAAAAAATACAAACAATTATAAGAACATATTATGAGCAACTCTATGCCAGCACATTAGATAATCTGGAAGAAATGGATGCATTCCTAGAGATCTATACACTACCAAAACTGAACCAGGAAGAAATAGAAAACCCGAACAGACCCATAACCACTAAGGAAATTGAAGCAGTCATCAAAAATCTCCCAAGGAACAAGAGCGCAGGGCCAGATGTCTTCCCAGGGGAATTCTACCAAACATTTCAAGAAGAATTAATACTTATTCTTCTGAAATTGTTCCAAAAAATAGAAATGGAAGGAAAACTTCCAAACTCGTTTTATGAGGCCACCATTACCTTGATCCCAAAACCAGACAAAGGCCCCATCAAAAAGGAGAATTATAGACCAATATCCCTGATGAACATGGATGCAAAAATTCTCACCAAAATACTAGCCAATAGGATCCCACAGTACATTAAAAGGATTATTCACCACAACCAAATGGGATTTATCCCTGGGCTGCAAGTTTGGTTCAACATCCGCAAATCAATCAATATGATACAATACATTAATAAAAGAAAGAACAAGAACCATAGGATCCTCTTAATAGATGCAGAAAAAGCATTTGGCAAAGTACAGCATCCTTTCTTGATCAAAACTCTTCAGAGGATAGGGATAGAGGGTACATACCTCAATATCATAAAAGCCATCTATGAAAAACCTACAGCGAATATCATTCTCAATGGGGAAAGACTGAGAGCTTTTCCCCTAAGGTCAGGAACGCGGCAGGGATGTCCACTCTCACCACTGCTATTCAACATAGTATTAGAAGTCCTAGCCACAGCAATCAGACAACAAAAAGAAATAAAAGGCATCCGAATTGGCAAAGAAGAAGTCAAACTCTCACTCTTTGCAGATGATATGATACTTTATGTGGAAAACCCAAAAGACTTCACCCCAAAAGTGCTAGAACTCATACAGGAATTCAGTAAAGTAGCAGGATATAAAATTAATGCACAGAAATCAGTGGTATTTCTGTACACCAACAACAAGACAGAAGAAAGAGAAATTAAGGAGTCGATTCCATTTACAATTGCACCCAAAACCGTAAAATAGCTAGGAATAAATCTAACCAATGAGGCAAAGAATCTGTACTTGGAAAACTATAAAATACCCATGAAAGAAATTGAGGAAGACACAAAGAAATGGAAAAACGTTCCATGCTCATGGATTGGAAGAAAATATATTGTGAAAAAGATGTCAATGCTACCTAGAGCAATCTACACATTTAATGCAATCCCTTTCAAAATACCATCCACTTTTTTCAAAGAAAGGGAACAAATAATCCTCAAATTTGTATGGAACCAGAAAAGACCCCGAATAGCCAGAGGAATGTTGAAAAACAAAAGCAAAGCTGGTGGCATCACAATTCCAGATTTCAAGCTCTATTACAAAGCTGTCATCATCAAGACAGT
>NW_027399339.1:0-8105 GCF_003265705.2 Callorhinus ursinus | reverse complement strand
GTCGGTTGAAATGCTGATCCTGGGCCGCTTGGTTATTGGCCTCTTCTGCGGCCTCTGCACAGGTTTTGTGCCCATGTACATCGGCGAGGTCTCTCCCACTGGCCTCCGGGGGGCCTTTGGCACTCTCAACCAGCTGGGCATCGTCATCGGGATCCTGGTGGCTCAGGTACTCTAGACCTCATACTGAATGCGTGTCAGTTTCTGGGCAGGAACATCTGACCTATATTCAACTATATGTCAGTTTCAGGTATTATTACTATAGCTCACAGGTGGCTAAAGAAGCAGGCAGGGTAGAGAAAGGAGAAGAAACAGAATGTGTCTTTTCCTGTGGTAAAAGAAGGGATGATTTTCTGAAAATTTTTTCTGATTTATTTTTGAGAGAGAGAGCACACGTAAGGGGAGGAGGGCTAGGGGCGGAGGAAGAAGCAGACGCCCTGCTGAGCAGAGAGCCCAGTGCAGACTGGATCCCAGGACCCTGGGATCCTGACCTGAGCCAACGGCAGATGCATAACCGACTGAGCCCCCCAGTTTTTTTAAACTGACTTGTGGCTTATATAAAGTATGAGCTTTATAAAGTATCATCTTTATCTGGTTTCTAGATCTTTGGTCTGAAAGTCATCATGGGGACTGAAGAGCTTTGGCCCCTGCTTTTGGGCTTCACCATCGTTCCAGCTGTCCTGCAAAGCGCAGCCCTTCCGTTTTGCCCCGAGAGTCCTAGATTTTTGCTCATCAACAGAAAGGAAGAGGAGAGTGCTAGGGACAGTGAGTATCCTTCACACCTTCGCTGTGGGAATTTTGGCGTTGTGGTTTGTTTCAGGATGAGGGCATTAGATCTGTGTTCTGTCCGCTCCTTTCCTGGCCCCTCTGGATCCAAGCTGGAGACTCTCCTGATTGCTCTGGAGTGAGAAACTTTCCACCCCGAAAGAGTGGAGTGAGAAGGAGGTTAAGGCACAGATGCTAATGGATGAGCCATATCCGGGGCTCATCTAAGTGTGGCTTCTTCCCAGCTGTGTTATAGGGAAAATGAAGTTGGGACAGCACCTTATCTTTCTCCTTTGTCTGTCTGTCTGTTTGACCAGTCCTCCAGCGATTGTGGGGCACCCAGGACGTGACTCAGGACATCCAGGAGATGAAAGATGAGAGCACCAGGATGGCACAAGAGAAGCAAGCCACGGTGCTGGAGCTCTTCAGGTCACGCAGCTACCAGCAGCCCATTATGATTTCCATCATGCTCCAGCTGTCCCAGCAGCTGTCTGGAATCAATGCTGTGAGTAGCTACTCTGTGTCCCAGGGGGTCCCGCACACAGTTCACGCACCTGCCTGAGGGGCCTGCTCACCTCCTTACACCTGCAGAGTCCCCACGATGCTCGCCCCGCAGCAGCCACTCCAGAAATACTGATTATCCAGGTTTTGACATGGTTTCGTATTTTAAGTTTATTTACATAATCTCTACTCGCAACCTGGGGCTCGGACTCACAACCCCGAGATCAAGAGTCGCATGCTCTCCTACTGAGCCAGATGGGTACCCCTGTTTTTATTTCTTTAAAATTCTATCTTCAGTACATGTTTTCCATGTGGGAAAATAAGAAAATAAATGATAAAACGAAAAATTCATCACCTTTTGTCTTCGACCTTACGGTTAACATTGTCCTCTTTCAAACTTTTTTCAGTATGTAGGACACGACACATTTATCTGCTTTTCATTATTCCTCCTTCTGACCACTCATTTTTTATTTCCAGTTGTTTTTTACAAATCTGATCAGTCTTTTCTGATGTCATCAGTGATAAGGCAGGCCATACAACTAAAGTAGATCTAAGAGTTTACATGCTGTGGCTTTTTTCCAGGACTTCACAGTCTAAAAAATATCATTGTAAATCCCTGGGGAATAAGTAGGCAATGAATTCAAGAGGTCTGACGATACACTGGGAACCTCAGATAGAGCGGGCCTTCCTAGTCTGTCTGTGTTGTTACAACCAGAATAGTGACTCTGATAGTTGGAAGTGGGGAGCAAAATGGAAGGTGACATTTGGCAGGTAGCTTGAATTCTATGCAGATATTACCTTCCAGCTTTTGGATCCTAGTGGTGGTAAGAGAGGATATTCCTATACCTTCTGTCCATTTGCAGATAAAATTTTTGGATATGAAGCATACTCTTGTTCCGATTCATGCCCAGAGGGTTTCTCATCAGTCTTTTTTTTTTTAATTTTTATTGTTATGTTAATCACCATACATCACATCATTAGTTTTGGATGTAGTGTTCCATGATTCATTGTTTGTGCATAACACCCAGTGCTCCACGCAGAACGTGCCCTCTTTAATACCCATCACCGGGCTAACCCATCCCCGCACCCCCCTCCCCTCTAGAACCCTCAGTTTGTTTCTCAGAGTCCATCGTCTCTCAAGGGTCATCTCCCCCTCCGATTTCCCCCCCTTCATTCTTCCCCTCCTGCTATCTTCTTCTTTTTTTTCTTAACATATATTGCATCGTTTGTTTCAGAGGTACAGATCTGTGATTCAACAGTCTTGCACAAATTCACAGCACTCGCCATAGCACATACCCTCCCCAAGGTCTATCACCCAGCCACCCCACCCCCCCCCCCCCCCACCACTCCAGCAACCCTCAGTTTGTTTACTGAGATTAAGAATTCCTCATATCAGTGAGGTCATATGATACATGTCTTTCTCTGATTGACTTATTTCACTCAGCATAACCCCCTCCAGTTCCATCCACGTGGTTGCAAATGGCAAGATCTCATTTCTTTTGATGGCTGCATAATATTATTCCATCATCAGTCTTGATCAATATGATTAGGTCATTTTGTAGCAAAGCATTTGCCAAACACACTTGATGCTCAAAATAGTAAGTTGGTCCTTGGCGATTTCTCCCTAACACACAAGAAGGTTATTTGTATTTGAAAAAGCAGTGCTTTTCATAAAGGGTTAGAGGCTGTGATATCAGAAATTGGGAGGAAAAATATTTTTAAAAAACCTCTGAGATGATTTTGATGGATCCCAGTTTCCAATTTTGTCATTTTAAGAATCACTGTGGAGTGCCTAGCTGGCTTATTCAATAGAGCATGCGACTCTTGATCTTGGAGTTGTGAGATCGATCCCCACATTGGGTATAGGGATTACTTAAAAATAAAAAATCTCATTTATTCATTTGAGACAGAACACGAGTGGGGGTGGGGGCAGAAGGAGAGGGAGAAGCAGACTCCTCATTGAGCAGGGAGCCCGATGTGGGGCTCTATACCAGGACCCCGGGATCATGACCTGAGCCAAAGGCAGATGCTTAACCAAATGAGCAGCCTAGGCACCCCAAAAATAATTTTAAACAAAAAAAAGCACAGCCTTATTAGTCTTATTTTATTTTATTTTATTTTTTTTTAAAATATTTTTTTATAGATTTTATTTATTTATTTGAGAGAGAATGAGAGATAGAGAGCACGAGAGGGAAGAGGGTCAGAGGGAGAAGCAGACTCCCTGCTGAGCAGGGAGCCCGATGCGGGACTCGATCCCGGGACTCCAGGATCATGGCCTGAGCCGAAGGCAGTCGCTTAACCAACTGAGCCACCCAGGCGCCCTTATTAGTCTTATTTTAGAAAACAGAAGTATCCATCATTTCTATCCGAGGTTGTAGGTATCTGAAGAGTTGTTTCTTGAGAACGTAACCCAGAGTCAACGCATATATTGATCAAAAAGTCTGATGAATACGGCTATAGAGGCAAACACTCTGGATGAAATAATAAACTCTTGACCCAAACCTGAGGAACTGAACCTAGATGATCTAGATCCTGTTCCCTTATTACCTTGAAGTCTGAGTTCAATATTTTGACATCCCTTTGACTGTGGTAGCTGTAGCAACCCTACATTTCAGCATGCTGACCAGCAAATAATAAAAAATAGTATAAACAGTAGCTTACTTGATAGTACATATTGAATTAAGATGATAGCTGCTGTCATTTCCTAGAACACTTGGAAAGGACCTGGGGCTAGGGATTCCAGCCCAAGTTCTGTTTCTAATAACATGAGCAGGCTGAGGTTCCTCCTCAGTTGGCTTCACTGTCAAAGTAGGATATCAGTGTGTGCCTATCACTGTTTTAAGGTTAGAGGAATTGTCCCTTGAAGAAGCTTAATTGAGGAACTTGCTGCTGGCTGGCTTTGTTGGAAGATCATGTGACTCTTGATCTTGGGGGGTCTTGAGTTCCAGCCCCATGTTGGGTGTAGAGATTACTTTAAAAAAAAAAAAACAAAAACAAAAAACAAAAAAACCACCACCGAACTTTAAAACAAACCGAAAAAAATCTTTATATCTAAGTTAATAGAATAGATGTAAGGAGGAGACTTCAATGAACAGGAGGAACAAACATTGAAGAAGAAGCGGAAACAGTAGGTAGAATTGAGAACTAAGAAGAGAATAGAGATAAGATAGAGAAGATTTCTTTGCAGAAAAGACACTGATTGAATCAAAAACCCAGAAAGGACTCCTTAAGCTCCTGGGACTTTGAGTGTACTTTTCCGAGGGTTCTCTTTAACTGCGGTGCCCAGCTCCTGTTTCAGAGTTGCATCATCTTTTGTTTCCTATTAGGTGTTCTATTATTCAACTGGAATCTTCAGAGATGCAGGTATTGAGGAGCCAATCTATGCCACCATCGGCACGGGTGTAGTTAATACCATCTTCACTGTTGTCTCTGTAAGTTGGATGGTGTGATAGTTTGGGGGCAGGGGGAGGGGCATTCTTCCTACACATGTTCCAAGATGGGGTTTGTGTCCTTCCATCTCCCTCCCTACCATCATTTAAACAGTTGTGGTTGTTTCGCTCTTCTTTGGGAAAGAAGAGCGATTGAATGATGGGTATGAGTAGTCTTCACTCTCTCAAGGAAATATGAAGTGGGTGGGAAAGAGAGAGGTATAAAAGGGATTTGTAGGATGCTTGAAACTCAACTAAAAGGGCACGTGTGACTCTACCAAGTATCCTGCCAATGGTACGGCACATTCCGGTAGTTCATACAGTTTTCAGGAAAGGGAAAGGAGAAATTTTATGTTATATTATTCTTCTTTTAGCTGTTTCTGGTGGAAAGGGCAGGGAGGAGGACTCTCCATATGACTGGCCTTGGAGGGATGGCTGTTTGTTCCATCTTTATGACCGTCTCATTGTTACTAAAGGTGCGTGCTCTTTGAGTAAAGGAAACGGAGGGGAAGGAGGGAGAATAGGTCACAGGTGACTCTGACGTGGGTGGGAGAGGTGAGTGGGAGACCCGTAAAGTCCCATGCCCAGAGATTTAAGAAAAATGAATCCTCAGAGATCGGTAACTAAACTGCTGTAATTCTTAACATCTGTATAACATAGAGCTTGTTAAATACCTCATGTAATTTAATTCTTCAAGTATTCTTGAGGTAATTATTCCCATTTTACAGGTGATGAAATGATCTTAGTGCAAAATGACACATGGTGTGAGCACAAGGCTAGGATTCAAAAACCCAGGCCTTTTGACTCTTAAGTCAGAGAACTCCATTGTACCCCAGACAGAGGGAGCTTTCGTTATCAGTCAGTCCTCATCGCTGGGAGGCTAGGTCTATCCAGGTCAAGCTGTCTTGACTACTAACTTTCCTTTGTTCCTCCTCATTTAGGATAACTATAATTGGATGAGCTTTTTTTGCATTGGGGCTACCCTGGTCTTTGTGGCCTTCTTTGAAATTGGCCCAGGCCCCATTCCCTGGTTTATCGTGGCCGAACTCTTCAGCCAAGGACCCCGCCCGGCCGCGATGGCAGTGGCTGGTTGTTCCAACTGGACCTCCAACTTCCTGGTTGGGCTCCTGTTCCCTTCAGCTGCAGTAAGTAAATTCAAACAAAACTCACCAAGTCCATCTCAAAACCAGCTCACTTAAGCCGACAGGTTTAAAATTTGGTAACTGACACCACAGAGGGTTAGATATCAAGTGGAGTTTGTTTTTGTGGGTTTTTTTTTTTTTAAACATTTTACTTACTTTAGAGAGAGAGATTGAATGTGACAGGGGGAGGAGCAGAGGGAGAGGGAGAGAGAGAATCTCAAGCAGACACTGCGCTAAGCACGGAACCTGACCCACGGCTTGATCTCCTGAGCCAAAACCAAGAGTCGGACGCTCAACCAACAGCACCCCAGGCACCCCAGATATCAAGTGTTTTTTTTTTTTTAAGATTTTATTTATTTATTTGGCAAAAAGACAGAGACCGAGAGTGTGCAACCACAAGTAGGCAGAGCAGCAGGCAGGAGATGGAGAAGCAGGCTCCCCGGTGAGCAGAGAGCTGGATGAGGGGCTCGATCCCAGGACCCTGGGATCATTACCCAAGCCGAAGGCAGACGCTCAAGCATCTGAAGCACCCAGGCACCCCCCCCCCAGATATCTAGTGTTTTAAACCAGATTTTTTTTTATTTTCAGTGGCTTATAGGAAAAGAAGGAATGGTAGCAAAAAAAAGATTGAAGCAGGAGGGCAAAACTGGGAACTTTTATTTTTTTAAAGTAAACTCTACCCCCAACAGGGGGCTCAAACTCAAGACCTGGAGGAGATGAGAGGTCGCATGTTCTACTGACTGAGGCAGCCGGGTACCCCAAAACTGGGAACTTTTAAAAGACCACTGGTCTGGGCGCCTGGGTGGCTCAGTTGGTTAAGCGACTACCTTCGGCTCAGAACATGATCCTGGAGTCCCGGGATCGAGTCCTACATCGGGCTCCCTGCTCAGCGGGGAGTCTGCTTCTCCCTCTGACCCTCTTCCCTCTCGTGCTCTCTATCTCTCATTCTCTCTCTGTCTCAAATAAATAAATAAAATCTTAAAAAAAAAAAAATACCGAGGAAGACTACATGTTCTTGTTAAATGTGGAAGGGTTGTGTCCCGAAGCCTACTAGAAATGGATGGGAAGGGAAGGGGTTTGGCAATGACCAGAATTTACACTGACACTCCTTTTCCTTTATCTCTTCACTAGTTCTATTTAGGAGCCTATGTTTTTATCATCTTCACTGGCTTCCTCATTCTCTTCTTGGTGTTCACCTTCTTCAAAGTCCCTGAGACTCGTGGCAGGACTTTTGAGGAAATCACACGAGCCTTCGAGGGGCAGGCTCGGGAGGCTAACAGAGCTGAGAAAGGCCCCATCGTGGAGATGAACAGCATCCAGCCCACGAAGGAAACTGCCACCGTCTAAGCCATGCCTCCTTCCCGCCTCCCTCCCAACATGGAAAAGCAACCTCTCCCCAGATGAGGGAGGGACCTCATCAGCTTGTAACCCAGGACTGTTTCTGAATGCTGCTACTTGATTCCTTTCTCATCCCACAGAGGAACCCAGTGCAGGAGTTAGTTGTATCTTCAATGGCTTTCGAAACATTTCATTTCTTGGACATTCTCTTCTGTTTAGGAGAGACCAAGCAAACCTACCTTCATTTCAGGAGGCATTGGCCACTTGCCATCTGACAGCATTGTCGTCTCTTCCTGCCTTGGGTTCTAATAGGGCCTCACCAGGGCCAGTAGGGGGGGGAGTAAGAGTGAGGTGCAGTTTCCCCGACCCCCGACTTCCCAGGAAGCAGATCTATGAGTGTGGAGGGCAGAGAGGGATTACGTAAGAGCACCTCCCTCGCTTCCATACAGCTCTGTAGAGCAAATTAACTTGAGTTTTATTTATTTTATCTTCTGGTTTTATTGCATAAATATTTATTTTTCTAAGTGTAAAATAATTTTACCAAATAAAACAAGGAAAATGAGGATGGAGGGAGGCGCTTGAAGAGAGGTTCTAGGGTAGAAGATTTGATACTGGAGCGGTCGAGGTGCAATAAGGGGAAGATTCAGGGAGAAGTATAACGTGTTCTCAGAGGGTACATGATGGGGTGTGTGAAGTTTGCACATTGCCTCTTAACCTTCAGGTGGAAACTCTCAAGTTTAATTTCTCAGAAAAGTGATGTGCCTGTTTTAAGAAGCTACTGGTTACCTTTAGAACTTTTTTCTTTGCTTAAAATAATACGTAGTGTTACTTGAAATCTAGGGTTATTAAGATGGGCATTATAGCTAATGGTGGTGGATGGGTTCTAATTTTGGTTGGAGTCCAGAGAAGGGAAGGTTATTTCTAGATATCCTTT
>NW_027399338.1:0-8114 GCF_003265705.2 Callorhinus ursinus | reverse complement strand
CTGTTTCTATTACAACCTATAGCACTAACAGTCTGGGGTGGGAGGACTTCTACACGAGCCTCTAGGGTGATTTGGATGAAAGAGGGAATTTGGGAATTCACATCTGAATATGCATTTTCAATTCTTACACATCATACTTTTCTGAGCCTTTTCCTTGATTTTTACAGAAGATAGACAAAGACTCCCAGCCCACCACCCCCTCACTACCACCCTGCAGTCTGTTTCATTTATAAAGCTCTGTCAATGTTTTTATGTCATTGAATTTGAAAACAAGGGTTCTTTTTTTAAGATTTTATTTATTTATTTGTGAGAGAGAGAGTGAGCACACAAGCAGTGGATGCTGCAGGCAGAGGGAGAAGCAGGATCCCCGCTGAGCAAAGAGCCTGGTGCGGGACTCAATCCCAGGACCCTGGGATCATGACCTGAGCCAAAGGCAGACACTTAACCAAGTGAGCCACCCAGGTGTCCCAAAACAAAGTGTTCTAACATCAGTATAAGCGTCCCCATTTCACAGCACATAAAGTTGAGGTCCAGGGAGACTATGTTCCGAGGAAGGGAGACGAAAGTGGAGCGAGTCCAGAATGGAGCCCAGATGTGCTGAGTTCAGGCCCTAGGCTCCTCAAGGCAGAGCTTGACCAGCGGGAGGGAGGGATAGATGGGGAAGCAGGGTGAGGCCAGGCTGGGCAGCAGACCTTCTGTCCCTGATTCACTGCCGTCTCCATCCTGGCTGGTCTATAAAGGAGCCCCTCAGTCTCCATCCTGGCTGGTCTATAAAGGAGCCCCTCAGTCTCCATCCTGGCTGGTCTATAAAGGAGTCCCTCAGGCTGCACATGGAGAGAGTCAGAGGGGTTGTGTCCCAGGTTTCAGCTGGAGAATCTGTGGGGACAGTGGAAACTGGTTGTGTGGGGTCTGGCCTGGGTCCTGCTGGCTCTGCTCTGCATTATTGCTTGGTCCTCTCTGTCTTCCAGGTTTGAAGGAGCGACAGGCTTCTCATGGCCAATCTACAGTAGGTACCTGAGTCTTGCAGTGGATACAAGGCCTGCAAGTTCAGGAGACTGAAGGGTTCATTCTCTGAATCCCACCTCCTGCAGCACCTTCTGGGCTGAGCTCAGGTTCAGGGTCATATTCAGGGTCTTGTGGGGACTGAGCCTATGGGCAGGGCCTGGGGCAGCTCCTGGGGAGGGAGTGAAGTGGGGGAGCTAGAGGGTCAAGACCGTGGTAGTGGTTCCAGAATTCTGTCTCTTGACTCCACAGCTGAACCTGGCTGTGCCAGATCTCCCTCATGCCCTCAGTGGTCCCCATAAAAATGCTTATTCTCACGTTGGTGGAAAGAATCTCTCTGCTTCTTGGCAGACATCATGGATTCAGTTCACGTGGAGCTGTGCTCCCCTATTGGCTCCATGGGGGAACTCTTGTGTTTAATTATTATAAAAACTGAGGAGAAAAGGAGAGGTGAGGTCATTTCTGTAGCTGTTCTCATTAATCTACCCTCCCTTCATTTGTTTCCATTTCTCTGTGAGTGTTTCAAATACACATGACATCAATTATTCCGTCCTAAACATTTGTAGGAGTTCAATTCATCTTCCTAGATTCTTCATCTGTAACGTTAGTTTTTTATATCCCAAACTGTGGAAGGGAATTGAGTGGAAACTGAACTTGTTCTTAGGATAAGTTTATTTCCTTGTAGGTTTCTTATACTCTGGCGCTGTTGTTAAACTCAATTTGACACAATTATCTTTTTTTTAAAATTTTTTATTGTTACGTTAATCACCATACATCATTAGTTTTTGAAGTAGTGTTCCATGATTCATTGTTTGTGCATAACACCCAGTGCTCCACGCAGAACGTGCCCTCTTTAATACCCATCACCAGGCTAACCCATCCCCCCAACCCCCTCCCCTCTAGAAACCTCAGTTTGTTTTTCGGAGTCCATCGTCTCTCATGGTTCGTCTCCCCGACACAATTATCTTTTAATTGTGCTGCTAACAACATTTTCTGACTGTGGGTAGGGACGTAGGCTATTAGATCCCATCTTGCTGTTTATTTTCCATATGTTCCATGTGTTCTCTGTTCTCCTTTTCCATTTATTTCTTCTTCTTGAGTAATGGAGCATTCTCTATGATCCATTGTATTTCTCTGCTTGGCTCATTAGCTGTAACTCCTTGCTGTGCTGTCATCTATGACTCGTCACAGGCTCCATTCAGGTGATGTCACACCACTTGACAGAGAGCATGACATTAGAACCCACTTTCCACTCTTTTCTCAGCGCTGTGGTAGTGTTACAGGATTGCACGTTCTTGTCTGATGGAGTCAAAGAATGAATATTGTGGGATTTCAATAAGATGGAAACCTTTTGCACAGCAAAAGAAACAGTCAACAAAACTAAGAGGCAACCCATGGAATAAGGTAAGATATTTGCAAACTTATTAATTCTTTCAAAGAACCAGCTTCTAACTTCATTGATGTGCTCTACTGTATTTCTGGTTTCTAATTCATTGATCTTCACTCTAACCTTACTTATTTCTCTTCTCTAGCGTGGTTTAGGCATCATTTGTTGTTTTTTCTCCAGTTCTTTAAAGTGTAAAGTTAGTTGGCGAATTCGGGATTTTTCTATTTTTTTGAGTGAGGCTTGGATGGCTATGTATTTCCCCCTTAGGACTGCCTTGGCAGTATCCCATATGTTTTGGACAGATATGATTTCATTCTTATTGGTTTCATGAATTGCTTGAGTTCTTCTTTGATTTCCCAGTTGACCCAAACATTCTTAAACAGGATGGTCTTTAGCTTCCAAATGTTTGAATTCCTTCCAATTTTTTTCTTGTGATTGAGTTCCAGTTTCAAAGCATTGTGGTCTGAGAATATGCAGGGAATAATCTCAACATTTTGGTATCAGCTGAAACCTGATTTGTGACCCAGTAGGTGGTCTATTCTGGAGAAAGTTCTATATGCACTTAAGAATTTGTATTCTGTTGTTTTAGGGTGGAATGTTCTGCACATATCTACGAAGTCTATCCGGTCCAGTGTGTCATTCAAAGCTCTTGTTTCTTTGTTGATTTTCTGCTTAGATGATCTGTCTATTGCTGAGAGTGGAGTGTTGAGGTTTCCTACTGTTAATGTATTATTAACAATATGTCTCTTTATTTTGTTTACCAGTTGGCTTATGTAGTTGGCTGCTCCCATGTTGGGGTCATAGATATTTACAATTATTAGATCCTCTTTTTGGATAGACACTTTAAGAATGATATAGTGTCCTTATGTATCTCTAACTACAGTCTTTAGCTTAAAATCTAATTTGTCTGATATGAGAATTGCTACCCCAGCTTTCTTTGGAGGTCCCATTCGTATGAAAGATGTATCTCCATCCCTTCACTTTCAGTCTGGATGTATCTTTAGGTTCAAAATGAGTCACTTGTAGACAGCATATGGATGGATCCTGTCTTTTTATCCAATCTGCAACTCTGTGCCATTTCATGGGAGCATTTAGGCTGTTCATGTTGAGAGTGATTATTGAAAGATATGATTTTATTGTCATCATGTTGCCTGTGAAGTCCCTGTTTCTATTTATTGTCTCTGTAAATCTCTGTTCTATAATATTCTTGGGGTGTTTCTTCTTTTATGGAACCCCCCTTAATATTTCTTGCAGGGCCAGCTTAGTGTTCACATATTCTTTCAGTTTCTGCTTGTCCTGGAAGGTCTTTATCTCTCCATCCATTCTGAATGACAGCCTTGCTGGATAAAGTATCCTTGGCTGCATGTTCTTCTCATTTAGTACCCTGAATATGTCTTCCCAGCCCTTTCTGGCTTGCTAGATCTCTGTGGACAGGTCTGACATTATTCTGATGTTCCTTCCTCTGTATGTAAGGAATCTCTTCCCCCTAACTGCCCTTAAGATGGTTTCCTTCGTTCTGAGATTTGCGAGTTTTACTATTACATGCCGGGGCATTGGTCTGTTCTCCTTGATCTTGGTAGGGGTCTTCTCTGCCTCTTGGACATGAATGTTTGTTTCATTCCCCATTCATTCATTAGGGAAGTTCTCAGCTACAATTTACTCAAATATATCTTCTAGTCCTCTCTCTCTACCCCTTCAGGGATCCCAATAATTCTGACACTGGAACATTTCATGGCATCACTTATTTCTCTAATTCTGTTTTCATGGATTCTAAGCTATTTGTTCCAAGGCTCCTCCTGTTCCTTTCTACCAGTTTGTCCTCTAGATCACTAATTCATTCTTCTGCCTCGTTTACCCCAGCTGTTAGAGAATCTAGCTTGCACTGCATCTCATTTATAGCATTTTTAAGTTCTGCCTGATTAGTTCTCATTTCTGCCCTTAGAGAATCTATGTTGCCATTAATTGTTTTCTCCAGCCTACCTATTGTCTTCATAATGCTACCCTGAAGTCTATTTCTGACATCTTGCTTATATCCATATCCATTAGGTCTGCGGGAGAGGCCATTGTCTCTGAGTCTTTTCTTTGTTGGGAGTTCCTCCTTCTAGTCATTCTGTTGAGTTGTGGTTGAAGGGATGTACAGTCAAAAATATCAACCACAATCCAGGCAAGGTTCACCCTGGGAAAGTTCAGAGCAATCAGAAGCCACTACCAAAAATACTCCTGCCAAGATGAAACCCAAGAATAAGATTTATAAAGTACAAAAACAAAAGCAAACAAACAAAACCCACAAAAAAACCCTCCAAAAAAAAAACAAAACAAAACAAAAGGGGGGTGAAGGGAAAGTGGTTATAATCCCTCTATGTGTATGAGGTAGGGTGTTTCAGCTCTTCTTGGGTGTATTTTGTTCTCTGTGTTAGAGAACACTACTTTCCAGATATACAGGGAAATTAAAACTGGTATATATGTAAAGGTAGTACTGAGTCAGGAAAAATGGACTACATTGAAGCTTATATCTCTCTCTATATATAAAAAGAAAAAGAAAAAAAGTATATGTGTGAAAAAGTTCAAGTTAAAAAGTTAGTATGGAATATGATGTATTATACATCTTGTTGAAATGATAAGCAGGTAAAAAATTTCCAGAAGAAACATGAGAAAGAATTAAAAAAAAAAAGAGAAAGGTTGTACCTAAGAAATACACAGGTTTTGAGGCAACACCAGAAGCTTAATATACTAATTTTCCCCTGGTGTTGGGGTTTTACAGTTTTATGGGGACCCTGGGGTTGTTGTCCTCTTGTTCTTCCAGCTTGTCTTCTGGGGGAAGGGCCTGCCACATTATTTTTCGGTCAATCCTACGTGGGTGGAGTTGCCCTGCCCCTTATCAAGGGGCTGGGCTCCATGGAAACCCGTTTTTTTTTTTTTTTTTTTTTTTTGTTTTTGTTGGCTTGTGGGTTTCTTTTCGGAGGGGGAGCCGGGGGGGCCCAGGTGGGTAAAGGTTAAGTGACTGCCTTCGGCTCAGGTCATGATCCTGGAGTCCCGGGATCGAGTCCCACATCGGGCTCCCTGCTCAGCAGGGAGTCTGCTTCTTACTCTGACCCTCTTCCCTCTCGTGCTCTCTATCTCTCATTCTCTCTTTCTCTCAAATAAATAAATAAAATCTTTAAAAAAAATAAAAAAGAAATAATACCTATTCTACTGAAGCTGTTTCAAAAATTAGAAACAGAAGGAAAACTTCCAAATTCGTTCTGAGTCCAGCATTACCCTGATCCCAAAACCAGGCAAAGATCTGTTCATCAAAAAGGAGAATTTCAGACCAATATCCCTGATGAATGTGGATGCCAAAATACTCACCAAGATCCTAGCCAATTGGATCCAACAGTACATTAAAAGGATAATTCACCACGACAAGGTGGGATTTGTTCCTGGGATGCAAGGGTGGTTCAACATTTGCAAATAAATCAACATGATAGAGAACATTAATAAAAGAAAAGACAAGAACCACATGCTCCTCTCAATTGATGCAGAGAAAGCATTCAACAAAATACAGCATCCTTTCCTGATTAAAACTCTTCAGAGTATAGGGATAGAGAGACCATTCCTCAATATCGTAAAAGTCATCTACGAAAAGCCCACAGCAAGTATCATTCTCAATGGTGAATAACTGAGAGTTTTTCCTTTAAGGTCAGGAAGATGATAGGGATGCCCACTATCACCACTATTGTTCAACATAGTACTAGAAGTCTTAGCCTCAGTAATCAGACAACAAAAATAAAGTGAAAGGCATTCAAATTGGCAAAGAAGAAGTCAAACTCTTTCTCTTTGCAGATGACATGATTTTTGTGGAAAACCCAAAAGATTTCACCCCCAAATTACTAGAACTCATACAGCAATTCAGCAACGTGGCAGGATACAAAATTAATGCACAGAAATCAGTTGCTTTTCTATACACGAACAATGTGACTGAAGAAAGAGAAATTAAGGAATCGATTCCACTTATAATAACAACAAAAACCATAGGATACCTAGGAATAAAGCTAACCAAAGAGTAAAGGATCTATACTCTAGAAACTACAGAACACTTATGAAATAATTGAGGAAGACACAAAAAGATGGAAACACATTCCATGCTCATGGATTGGAAGAATAAACATTGTTAAAATGTCTATGCTACCCAGAGCAATCTACACTTTCAAAGCAATCCCTATCAAAGTACCATCAACATTTTTCACAGAGCTGGAACAAACAATCCTAAAATTTGTATGGAACCAGAAAAGACCTTGAATTGCCAAGGGATTGTTGAAAAAGAAAACCAAACCTGGGGGCATCACAATGCCTGATGTCAAGCTATATTACAAAGCTGGGATCATCAAGACAGAATGGTATTGGCACAAAACAGACACACTGATCAGTGGAGCAGAATAGAGACCCTCAACTCTATGGTCAACTAATCTTTAACAAATAAGGAAAGAATATCCCCCAATGGAAAAAAGACAGTCTCTTCAACAAATGGTGCTGGGAAAATTGGACAGCCACATGCAGAAGAATGAAACTGGACCATTCTCTTATACCGTACACAAAGATAAACTCTAAAGGGATGAAAGACCTCAGTGTGAGAGAGGAATCCATCAAAATCCTAGAGGAGAACAATAGGCAGTAGTAACCTTTTCAATATTGACCACAGCAAATTCTTACAGGACACATCTCCAAAGGCAAGGGAAACCAAAGCAAAAATGAACTTCTGGGACTTCATCAAGATAAAAAGCAAAGGAAACAGTCAACAAAACAAAGAGGCAACCCACAGAATGGCAGAAGATATTTGCAAATGATATTACAGATAAAGGGCTGATATCCAAGGTCTATAAAGAACTTCTGGAACTCAACACCCAAAAACCAAAAAATCCAGTCAAAATATGGGCAGAAGACATGAACAGACACTTCTCCAAAGAAGACATAGAAATGGCTAACAGACACGTGAAAAAATGTTCAACATCACTAGCCATCAGGGAAATTCAAGTCAAAACCACAATGAGATACCACCTTACACCAGTTAGAATGACAAAAATTAACAAGACAGGAGACAACAATGTTGGTGGGGATGTGGAAAAGGGGAACCCTCTTACACTGTTGGTGGGAATGCAAGCAGGTACAGCCACTCTGGAAAACAGTTTGGAGTTTCCTCAAGATGTTAAAAATAGAGCTACCCTACGACCCAGCAATTGCACTACTGGGTATTTACCCCAGAGATACAGATGTAGTGAAAAGAAAGAGCACATGTACCCCAATGTTCAGAGCAGCAATGTCCACAATAGCCAAACTGTGGAAGGAGTTGAGATGCCCTTCAACAGATGAATGGATAAGGAAGACATGGTACATATATACAAGGAAATATTACTCAGCCATCAGACAGGATGAATACCCACCATTGGCTTCGACATGGATGGAACTGGAGGGGATTATGCTAAGTGAAATAAGTCAAGCAGAGAACGACAATTATCATATGGTTTCACTCACATGTGCAACATAAGGAATAGCACTTTGGCCATTAGGGGAAGGGAGGGAAAACTGAATGGGAAGAAATCAGAGAGGGAGACAAACCATGAGAGACTCTGGAGTCTGGGAAACAAACTGAGATTTACAGAGCAGAGGGGGCTGGGGGGATGGGGTAACTGGGTGATGGGTATTAAGAGGGCACGTGTTCTGATGAGCACTGTGTGTTAGACACAACCAT
>NW_027399337.1:0-8119 GCF_003265705.2 Callorhinus ursinus | reverse complement strand
TCTTGCAAAACTGAAACTCTGTCCCCATTAAAAAACAAGTCCCCATTCCCTCTGCCCACAGCCCCTGGCAATTGCTATTCTACTTTCTGTCTCTATGAATTTGACTGCTCTAGTTACTTCATATAATTGGGATAATACAGTATTTTTTGTTCAGGTTATCTGCCCATTTTTAATTGGGTTGTTTGTTTTTTGGTGTTGAGTTGTATAAATTCTTTATATATTTTGGACACTAACCCCTTATCAGATATATCACTTGCAAATATCTTCTCCCATTCAGCAGGTTGTCTTTTTGTAACAGCAATGTATTGGGATAGATGGCAGCTACATTTGTGGTGAACACAACATAACGTATAAACTTGTCAAATCACCAAGTTGTACACCTGAAACTAATGTAACATTGTGTATCAATGTCAAAGTCCAATTATCAAAAAAAATACAGCATTTTTTGTGACTGTCTTATTTCACTTAGTACAATGTCTTTGAGGTTTATCCATGTTATAGCAGTATGAGAATTTCCTTCCTTTCAAGGCTGAATGATTTTTAAAAACTTTTTATTTAAATTCAATTTAATTAACATATACTGTATTATTAGTTTCAGAGGTAGAATTTAGTGATTCATCAGTTGCCTACAACACCCAGTGCTCATTACTTCAGGTGCTCTCCTTAATGACCATCAACCAATTACCCCCAATTACCCACCCAATTACACATCACATTTTCTTTATCCATTCACTTGTCCATGAATGTTTGGGTTGCTTCCATGTTTTAGCTGTTGTGAATAACATTGTTATAAAAATGCATGTACAAATCTCTTTGAGACCCTACTTTTAATTCTTTAATTCTTTTAATTCTTTCAATCTCTTCAGCTGTGAGTTTAATCTTTTCAGTAGAACATTTTATTTTTATTAGAAGGGCCCTGAGTTGTCTTGTCTGAACATGTGAAAATACAAACTAAGATATTACAAGAATTACCTCTACAGTGTTAACATCCAGCTAGAAACAGTCTATGCCCAAAGTGAATATTTGGGAAAGATTCCCACTCCAGTTCACACTTTATTCTTGAACAAATTTTTATTGAAATATAATTAACGTATAACATTGTATAAATTTAAGGTATGAAATGAGTTGATTGCAGTATGATTACCACTATAGCATTAGCTAATCCTCTATCATGTTACTTAATTATAACTACGTTTTTGTGGTGAGAACATTTAAGATATAGTCTCTTAGCAACTTTGAAGTTTATAATATGGTCTTGTTGACTATGATCACCGTACTGTGCATTACATCTCCATAACTTATTCATCTTGGCAGCTGCAAGTTTATACCCTTTAAAAACATCTCCCCAATTTCTCCACCCTCCATCCCCTGGTAACCACCCTTCTACTCTCTGTTTCTGTGAGTTCAGCTTTTTTTTTAGATTCCACAGAGAAGTGAGATCGTACAGTATTTGTCTTTTTCTGTCTAGTTTATTTCACTTAGCATAGTGCCCCCAAAGTCCATTTATGTCTTTCAAATGGCAGGATTTCTTTTTCCTTTTTCTTTTTCTTTTTTACATTAAAAAATTTTGCATCTATTTTTTAAAATTTAGATTCAGTTTAATTAACATATAGAGTATTATTAGCTTCAGAGGTAGAATTCAACAATTCTTCAGTTGCATATAACACCCAGTGCTCATTCCATCAAGTGCCCTCCTTAATGCCCATCACCCAGTTACCCCACTCCCCCACGTATCTCCCCTCCAGCAACCCCTAGTTGTTTCCAATCTTTAAGAGTCTCTTATGGTTTGCCTCCCTCTCTATTTTCCTCTTACTTTTCCTTCTCTTACCCTGTGTTTATCTGTTTAGTTTATTAAATTCCACATATGAGTGAAATAATATGATATTTGACTTTCTCTGACTTATTTCACTTAGCATAATACCCTCTAGTTCCATCCATGTCATTACGATGGATGGCAAGATTTCATTCTTTTTGATGGCCGAGTAATATTCCATTGTATATACGAACCACATCTTCTTTTTCCATTCATCGGTTGCAGGACATCTCAGCTCCTTCCACAGTTTGGCTATTGTGGACATTGCTGGTATGAACGTTAGGGTGCATGGACTCCTTCTTTTCACTACATCTGTATCTTTGGGGTAAATACCCAATAGTGCCATTGCTGGGTCATAGGGTAGCTCTATTTTTAACTTTTTGGGGAACATGCTTACTATCTTCCAGAGTGGCTGCACCAGTTTGCATTCCCATCAACAGTGTAAGAGGGTTCCCCTTTCTCTGCATGCTTGTCATGCTGTTTCCTGAGTTGTTAATTTCAGGCAAATGGCAGGATTTCTTTAGTTACCACAACTGAATAATGTTCCATTGAACATATACCACATCTTCTTTATCCATTCACCCTTTGACAGACACTTAGGTTGTTTCCATATCTTGATTATTGTTAATAATGTTGCAATAAGTATGAGAATACAGATATCTTTTCCATAACCTGTTTTCATTTCCTTTGGATATATACCTAGATGCCGGATTATTGGATCATATGGTAGTTCTATTTTTTCATTTTTTTAGGAACCTTCACACAGTCTTCCATACTGCCTGAACCAATTTACATTTCTTCCAGGAGTACATAAGGGTTTCCTTTTCTCATGTTCTCACTAATATTTGTCATCTCTTGTCTTTTTGATGACAGTGATCCTAATAAGTGTGAGGTGATATATCACTGTGGGTTTTTGGTATGCATTTCCCTGGTGATGAGTGATGTTGGGCATTTTTTCATGTACCTATTGGCCATTTGGGTGTTTTCTCATTGGAAAAATGCCTCTTCAGTTCCTCTGTACATTTTAAAATCAGATTTTTTTGTTTGTTTTTGTTACTGAGTTGTATGGACCATAGCCCTGATACTTAAAGAGTGGTCTGTAGACCAGGACCTGTGGCATCAAAAACTGGGAGCTAAATATAAATGCAGAATTGCTAGGCCCATGTTGGCCCTGCCCAGTCAGAATCTGCATTTGGGGAAGATGACCAAATGATTCATATATATATTGAATTTAGAGATGTACAGGTCTATAATAGTGTTTCTCAACCTTCTCACTGTTGATATTTGTGATGAATAATTCTTTGTGATGAAGGCTTTCCTGGTCATGGCAAATGTTGTGCAGCATTCCTGGCCTCAGCTGATTAGGGGGAAGTTGTACCTGCCCAATTATGCCAACCAAACACTTCACTAGATACTTCCAAGTGTCTCCAGGAGATAAAATCTCCCCTAGTTGAGAATGACTAGCTGAAAACATGAGGACTAGAAACATCTTGGAGGAGTTCCATTCAAAGCCCATCCCTTACTCAGTTCACAACATTGGGCAGATCACTTAACCCTTCTGAACTCCATTTCTGCAAATGTAGAGTGAGACTCATAATACCACTGATGTCAGAGAACAGATTTTTGTAAAAATTAAGTGAGATAATTCATAGAAGGTGCTAATCTCAAGGCAAGGTGCATAAAAGATCTAAATATATGTAATTTTAAAGATTTTTTTATTGTGTTAAAATACACATTACATAGGATACACTATTTTAACCATTCTTTCTCTTCACTCTCTATACTTTTATTATTTTACTTTACTTTTTATTTTAATTCCAGTATACTTAACACACAGGATTATATTAGTTTCAGGTGTTTAATATAGTGGTTCAACACTTCCATACCTCACCCGGTGCTCATCACAGCAAGTGTGCTCCTCAATACCATCGCTTATTTCATGCACATCTTCATAGCTCAGTGGTATTAAATACATTCACTATATAGTGGAAAGAATCCAAGATGGCAGAGACCTTAATTTTGTCTGGTCCCAGGAGTTCAGCTAGATAGCTAAGAAATCATTCTGAACACCTGTGAACTCAACTGGAAATTAAAGAAAAGAATAGCTGCAACTCTACGAATAGAAAAGGGACCACTTCCTGCAAGGTAGGATGTGTGAAGAAGTGAATCCCAGGTGATACATGGGAAGATAGACCTTGGGGAAAGGAAGCGTCCATCAGTCAGCTACTGGCAAGTGATACAGAAGTGGAGCACAAAAATGGAAATTTGAGAACTCTGCTCTGGTGAGGGACATTGCTCAGGCTGCTAAACAGGGACTGAACCGTAGCTGGGGCCATGTGATCTCAGGATCCTTGTGGTCTCAGGAAGACCGCAGGTCCCTGAGTGTGGCAGAGCTCCCAGGCATCGGAGCAGAAAAGCCAGCTGTAAAGAGTGAGACCAGGAGTAGGCTCTCAGCTCAGGGTTACCATAAGCCTTGAACTGGGGCACAGTCCGGCGACTGCTCTGAGCAGGGGCTCAGCAACCAGCAGATCTGGGGAGAGTTCCCTTCCTCCCCGGGGGAAGCGGTGCAGGAGTGTGCCACAGGAGTCTGCAGGGCTTGGGACTCAAAACGGGGTCATGCGCCTGAGGTAGAAATGCTCGGTCATAGGCCGGGTGAGCACAGAGTGCGGCCCGAGACCAGGGAGACTGTAGTGATTGACTGCTTTACTCTGAGGGCTCACTGAGGAAGGGGGCCCAGAACTTTCAGCTCTGGGGCAAGAGACTGAGAGACCACCATTTTCGTTCTCATCCTCTAAAGCTGTATGGAAAGCCTTCAGGGCAAACTGGAGCAGATTACTTAGCCTGGCCCCCTGGCAAGAGCGGTACAATTCCACCTGGGGCAAATACATTTGAGAATCAATGCAACAGGCCCCTCTCCCAGAAGATCAGCAAGAACATCCAGCCAAGACCAAGTTTACCGATCAATGAGAACTGCAAAACTCCAGTGCTAGCGGAATACAGCACATAGAACTCATGGCTCTTTTCCCATGATTCTTTAGCCTTTCAACTTTAATTTTTAAAATTTTCTTTATTTTGTTTCTTTTTTTAACATTTTATTTTTCTTCTTTTTCAATCTATTTCCTATTTTATCAGCTCCTTTTTAAAATCTTTTTTAATTTTCATTTTTACAGTTATATGCTATCCCTTAATAGTATTTAATCTTATTTTTGTATATATATATAAGTTTTTCTTCCTTTAACATTTTGGGATGCAGTTTCTTCTAACAGAACCAAAATACACCCAAAATCTGGTGTATGGCTCTGTTCTATTCACCCATCTGATCATATTCTCTTTTTTTTCCTTCTTCTTCCTTTTTTGTTTTGTTTTGTTTTTTGTTTTGTCAGTCTTTTTTAATTTTCATTTTCACAGTTACATTCTATCTTTTCAATGTATTTAATTTTATTTTTGTATATATAAGTTTTTCTTTCTTTACAATTTTGAGATGTAGTTTCCTCTAACAAACTGACCAAAATACACTCAGAGATAATGTATTGCTCTGTTCTGTTCACCTGTCTGTTTATACCCTGTCCTTTTTTTGGTTGTTGTTGTTTTTGTTCTTTCTCTTTCGTTTTTTTCTTGTCTTTTAATTTCCATTTTTACAGTTACATTCTATCCTTTCATTGTATATTCATTAATATTATTTTTGTACATATATAAGTTTTTCCTTCTTTACAATTTTGGGATGTAGTTTTCTGAAAAACAGACCAAAATACACACAGAATCCAGTGTATTTTTAATCTATTCTGCTCATCTGTATGATTGTATTACCTTTTTTTCCTTCTCCCCCCGCCCCCAATTTCGTGTCTCTTCTGATTTGTTTAATGTATATTTCTCTGGGGTGGTTGTTTCCATTTTAGTATTTTGTTCTTTCATTCATATATTCTTCTCTAGATAGAATGACAAGATGGAAAAACTCACCGCAAAAAAGAGAACAAGAGGCAGTACTGACTGCCAGGGACCTAATCAATATGGACATAAGTAATATGTTGGAACTGGAGTTCAGAATAACAACTATAAAGATACTAGCTGGGCTTGAAAAAAGCACAGAAGACACTAAAGAATCCCTTTCTGGAGAAAGAAAGGAACTAAAATCTAACCATGTTAAAATCAAAGAGGCTATTAATGAGATAAAATAAAAAATGGAGGCTCTAACTGACGGCTAGGATAAATGAGGCAGAACAGAGAATTAGTGACATAGAAGACCAAACAATGGAGAATAAAGAGAAATGTGAAAAAGAGAGCTAAACTACTGGACAACGAGGGGAGAATTCAAGAGATAAGTGATACTATAAAGCGGAACAATATTAGAATAATTGGGATCCCAGAACAAGAGGAAAGAGGGGGGCAGAAGGTATATTGGAGCAAATTATAGCAGAGAACTTCCCTGATCTAGGGACAGAAACAGGCATCAAAATCTTACCTACAAGGGTAGAAATATTAGATTGGCAGCAGAACTATCCATGGAGACCTAGCAAGCCAGAAAGAACTGGAATGATATATTCAGGGTGCTAAATGAGAAAAATGTGCAGCCAAGAATACTTTATTCAGTTAGGATGTCATTCAGAATAGAAGGAGTGATAAAAAGCTTCCAGGACAAACAGAAACTTAAAGAATTTGTGATCACCAAACGAGCCTTACAAGAAATATTAAAAGGGGTCCTCTAAACAAAAAGAAAGGCCAAAAGTAACATAGACCAGAAAGGAACAGAGACAATATACAGTAACAGTCACTTTACAGGCAACACAATGGCACTAAATTAATATTTTTCAATAGTAGCCCTGAATGTAAATGAGCTAAATGCCCCAATCAAAAGACACAGGGTATCAGATTGGATAAAAAAGCAAGAGCCATCGATATACTGTCTGCAAGAGGCTCATTTTAGAGCCAAAGACAGCTCCAGATTTAAAGTGAGGGGGTGGAAAACCATTTATCATGCTATTGGACATCAAAAGAAACCTGGGGTGGCAATCCTGATATCAGGAATAGTAGATTTAAACCAAAGACTCTGATAATGGATGAGGAGGGACACGATATAATAATTAAAGGGTCTATCCAACAAGAAGATCTAACAATTATAAATATCTATGCCCCGAAGATGGGTGCAGCCTTTATATAAGCCAATTAATAATAAAATCAAAGAATCACATAGATAATAATACAGTAATAGTAGGGGACTTTAGCACCCTCCTCACTGCAATGGACAGATTATCTAAGCAGAAGATCAACAAAGAAATCAGGGCTTTGAATGAAACACTAGACCCGATGCACTTCACAGATATATTCAGAACATTCTATCCCAGAGCAACAGAATACACATTCTTCTCCAGTGCACATGGAACATTCTCCAGAATAGATCACATCCTGGGTCACAACTCAGGTCTCAACTAGTCCCAAAAGACTGGGATCATTCCCTACATATTTTCAGACGAAAATGCTTTGAAACTGGAACTCAACCACAAGGAAAAATTAGGAAGGAATGCAAACACTTGGAGGTTAAAAAGTATCCTGCTAAAGAATGAATGGGTCAACCACGAAATTAAAGAGAAACTTAAACAATTCATACAAACCAATGAAAATGAAAACACAACTGTTCAAAATCCTTGGGATGCAGCAAAGGGGGTCCTAAGAGGGAAGTATATACCAATATAAGCCTTTCTCAAGAAACAAGAAAGGTCTCAAATACACAACCTAACCCTACACCTAAAGGAGCAGGAGAAAGAACAACAAATAGAGCCTAAACCAAGCAGGAGAAGAGAAATAAAGATCAGAGCAGAAATCAAGGAAGTAGAAACCAAAAGAACAGTTGAACAGATCAAGGAAACTAGGAGCTGGTTCTTTGAAAGAATTGATAAGATTGATAAACCTCTGGCCAGACTTATCAAAAAGAAAAGAGAAAGGACCCAAATAAATAAAATCATGAATGAAAGAGGAGAGATCACAACCAACACCAAAGAAATACAAACAATTATAAAAACCTATTATGAGCAACTATGTGCCAACAAGCGAGGCAATCTGGAAGAAATGGATGCATTCCTGGAAATGCATCAACTACCAAAACTGAACCAGGAAGAAATACAAAACCTGAACAGACCCATAACCAGCAAAGAAATTGAAGCAGTTATCAAAAATCTTCCAACAAAGAAGAGTCCAGGGCCAGATGCCTTCCCACGGGAATTCTACCAAACATTTAAAGAAAAATTAATACCTACTCTTCTGAAGCTGTTCCAAAAAATAGAAATGGACAGAAAACTTCTGAACTCTTTCTAT
>NW_027399336.1:1278-8122 GCF_003265705.2 Callorhinus ursinus | reverse complement strand
CATAATATCCTGAAAAACACTATTTTATGATACTATCAACAAAACTCAATGCCACTTGCTCCAATAATAAAAATATGCTTTTGTAAACTGTTACTTTTTAAATGACGTCAAACCAAAGAAAACTGGTTGCTGGTTTTAAAATCTTCTTGTTTGGAGAAAAATATTCTATGCCTTACTACTTGTTGCCATGCCTTACAGAGATAGGGTCTATAGTCCGCATCTGCCTCACTCGGATGGTTCAAGGCAGAAGAAGGCCCTTCTGTCCAGTTTGAGGTTTTCTGCATTATACTTTGTGTTGTTGCAAAAAGAACCAAGCGATACTCATTTACGAGCTTCTCTAAGAACTGAGCACATTTCTTCAGGGTATACTCCTGTAGGTTAACACTTTCTCCTCCATTGACACGGTCTATCCAGTAAAAAGCAGACAGGCTATCCAAGATCAGAAGGCAGAGGGAAGGGCAGCTACAAACCATGCTTCTAGTGAGTACAGCATGAGGAGCAGCTGGGTGTTACTACTGCAGTTCACCAAAAGCAACCTTCCGAGGCAGCATTTTACCATTTCTTCAGAACTCTGGGATAGTCTATGTTCAAGAATTGTAACCAGCCGAAGCATATCAAAGTGATAATCTGTGTCAATAAATAAGACTTCTACTTCCAGTCCCCTTCCGATTTTGGGAGTATACATCGTGCTGTTAAATGATAACACAATTCTGTTTTTCCTGTTCCCTCTGGACCATGAAATTCAAGAATATCACCATGTACAGATGAATCTTCATCAGCAAACAGATATGGTTCTATTTCTTTCAAGGAACTTCTACCTTCAAGTCGGCCAAGGAGCTCTGTCCCAGATGCGGCCCCGCGGAAGTCACTACACATCGCCCCGGAGGCTGGGCTAACCAGACACTCAACTTTCCCACCACTAGCGCCATTTACCGCCCATTAATAGCCTTTTTGATTTCGACTTGGTTAGTTTTTAGTTCTTTTATTTCTCCAGAAAGGGTTTCTCTAATAACTTCCACGCTTTTTTCAAGCCCAGCTAGTATCTTTAAAATCATGATTCTGAACTCTAGGTCCGACATCGTACTAATGTCCGTATTGAGTAGGTCCCGGGCAGTTGGTAGTACCTCTTGTTCTTTTTGTTGAGGTGATTTTTTTCCATCTTGTCATTTTGTCCAGAGGAGAATAGCTGAATGAGAGAACAAAATGCTAACAGGGCAACAATGTCCCCAGAAAATATACTCTAAATAAATCAGAAAAGACCTGAAACCAGGGAAAGAAAGAAAAAAGAAAAAAAAAGAAGATAAAAACAAACAAAAACAGAATAAAACAACAAAAAAAAGAACAAAAAAAACACAATATGATCAAATATGATCAGGCTGGTGCATAGATCAGTGCCACAGAATAGATTTTGGGTGTATTTTGCTCTGTTAGAAGAAGGTGCCTTCCAAAATTTTAAAGAAAGAAAAATATATGTACAAAAATAAGGGTTAATGTGATGAAGGGATGGAATATAACTGTAAAGATGAAAATTATTAAAAATTTTATAAAAGGAATTGATAAGAAGTTGTTTGAAAAAAGAAAGAAGAGGATTTAAAAAAAAAGAAAAAAAAAGGGAGAGAATGTGATCAGGCAGGAGACTAGAACAAAGCCATACACTAGAGATTTAGGGTATATTTTGATCTGTTAGAAGAAACTGTATCTCAAAATTTTAAAGAGAGAACAACTTATATATATATATGCCAAAAATAAGGGTAAATACTATGAAGGGATAGAATATGACTGTAAAAATGAAAAATAAAAATATTTTTTTAAAAAGGGATAAGATGTTGGTTGAGAAAGGGAAAAAGAAATATTAAAAAACAGACAGTTAAAAAATTAATTTTGAAAGACTAAAGAATCATGGTAAAAGAGCCATGAATCCTATGTGCAGTATTCCCCTAGCGCTGGAGTTCTCCCATTCTCATTAATCGGTAAACTTGGTCTTGGCTGGCAGTTCTTGCTGATCTTCTGGGGAAGGGGTCTGTTGCCGTGGTTCCCAAATGTCTTTGCTGGAGGCGGAATTGCCCCGCCCTTGCCCGTCCGGACTAAGTAATCTGCTCGGGTTTGCTCTCAGGAGCTTTTGTTTCCTACAAGCTCTAGGTACAGCTTTGGAGGACAACAGTGAAAATGGCGGCCTCCTAATCTCCACCCCAGAGGAGCCGAGAACTCGGGGCCCCACTCCTCAGTGCTCCTCCAAAGAAAAGCAATCACTCCCGTCTCCCAGGTCTCTGGCCGCACTCCGTGCTCACACGGCCTGTGACTGAGCGTTTTTATCTCTGGCACCCAAATCGGTATGGAGTCTCCAAACCCAGCAGATCCCTGCGGTGCACTCCCACGCTGCTCCTCCCGGGGGAGGAGGGGGAGTCTCCCCAGCTCTGCCGCTTGTCGGGTCCCTGCTGGAGGAGCAGTGGCCTGAATGTGCCGCGGATCATGGTTTATGGCAACCCCCAGCTGAGAGCCCATGCCTGTGCTCCGTCTCTGCAGCCGGCTTCCCCGCTCCGATACCTGGGAGATCTGCTGCACTCAGGCACCCCTGGTTTTTCTGTGACCCTGAGGGTCCTGAGACCACACTGTCCCGATGAGGGTGCCACCCCCCGCTTAGCCACTGGAGCGATGTCCCTCCGCGGAGCCGACTTCTCAAAGTTCCGATTTTGTGCTCCGCGGCTCCATCACTTGCCAGAAGCGGCCGACGGAGGTCCCCTCCCCCGCCGTCTATTCTCCCGAATATCGCCTCGGATTCACTTCTCCGCACGTCCTACCTTCCAGAAAGTGGTCGCTTTTCTGTTCAGAGAGTTGTTGCTATTCTTTTCTTCTATTTCCTGTTGAGTTCGTAGGTGTTCAGAATGATTTGATCCCTATTCAGCTGAATTCCTGAGATCAGACGAAATCCAGGTCTCCTACTCCTCCGCCATCTTGCTCCCCCATCAGAATTGACTTTTATATATTGAAATTGTATCCTGTAACCTTGCTGCATTTACTTATTAGTTCTGGGAAGCTTGAATTGTTTTTGTTTTTGTTTTTTTTTTTCAGATTCTTTGGCATGTTCTACATAGGCAATTTATTTGTGAACTGAAACAGTTTTATTTCTTCATATGTAATCTATGTCTTTTTTTTTTCTTTTTTTTTTTCTCTCTTCTTTCTTTCTCTCTCTTCTTTCCTTCCTTCCTTCCTTTCTCTATTTTTTGGCCATGATGAATTGGCTAGAACTTCCAGTGTGATATTGAATGAGAATGGTGGGAGGGGGTATTCTTGTCTTGTTCATGATCTTCAGGGTGGGAATGGGAGACAGAAAGCATTCCATCTTTCACCATAAAATATGTTACCTGCAGGTTTTTTAAGATTTCCTTATTAGGCTAGGAAACTGCCCTTCTTTTCCTAGTTTGCTGAGAGTTCTTAATCACAAATTTGTCAAATGCTTTTTTTGTACATGTTGGGATGATCATGTAGTTTTTATTATTTGTTAATATGGTGAATTACACTGATTGATTTTCAAATGTTGAACAATAGTTTCCTTGGGCTGCTGTAACAAATAACCACAAATGGAGTTGCTTGATACCACAGAAATTCTTGCAAGGTTCCAGAGGGTGGAAGTCCAAAACTAAAGCAGAGCTATTCTCCCTGTGAAGGCCCTAGAAAGATCCTCGCCTCCCTTTTGCTAGCTTAATTGTGGCTACCCAGCAATTCCTGGTTTTCTTTGGCTTATACCAAGTTGCATCACTCCAATTTCTCCCTCTGTCTCCACATGTGCATCTTCCCTATGTGTGTGTTGGTATCTCTGCCTGGCCTTCTTATAAGGATATCAGTCATTGGATTTAGGGACCACCCTAATCCAGTGTGATCTTCTCTAAATTTAATTAATTACATCTGCAGAGACCTTATTCCTAAATAAAGTCACATTCTGACTTTATTTCCATGTGGACAGGAATTTTCAGAACATGCTATTCAACCATATGAACCTTCCATTTCTGACATAAACCCAACTTGGCTATGGTATATTTTCTTTTTTATGTAATGCTGAATTCTATTTGCTAATATTTTTACTGGGGATTTTTGCATCCATGATCATTAGAGATCACAGATTTCTTTTTTAATAATATCATTGTCTTGTTTTATTATTAAGGTAATTCTAGTCTCATTGAACCAATATTAAGAAGTTCTACTCTCTGAAGGATCATGTTAAGATTAAAAGACAAGCCATTGACTAGAATAAAATTCCAAAACATGTATATGATAAGAGACTTTTATTTAGAATATGCAATGACCTTTCAAAACTCAATAATAAGAAAGCAACCCATTAAGAAATGGGCAAAAAGCTTTGGACAAACACTTCACCAGAGAAGATGAAGATAGTGAACACATGAAATTATGCTCAACATAATTATTCACTGTGCAAATTCAAATTAGAAACACAATGAGAAACAAACTGAGGGTTCTAGAGGGGAGGGGGATGGGGTGATGGGTTAGCCTGGTGATGGGTATTAAAGAGGGCATTTACTGAATGGAGCACTAGGTGTTATATGCAAACAATGAATCATAGAACACTACATCAAAAACTAATGATGTAATGTATGGTGATTAACATAACATAATAAAATAAAAAAAATTAAAAAAACAAGGCCAAAAAAAAAAAAACCACAATGAGAAAACTCTGTACATCTATTGGAATAGCTAAAATTAAAGACTTACATTAAATATTGGCAAAGATAAAGAACAGATAGAACTCTCATACATTGTAAATCAGAGTGTGAAATTGTATAGGCCCCTTGGAAAAATGGGCTGACATTGTCTTAAAAAGTTAAATATTCACCAACTTATGACCCAGACATTTGAAATGTCAGTATTTAAACAAGAGAAATAAAAACATATGTCCATTCGAAAGCTTGTATGTGAATATTTATAGTGGCTTTATTCATAGTAGCCAAACTGGAAAAAGAGCAAATATCTACCAAGAGTTGGATGGATAAACAAATTGTGTTATATTCATACAATGGAATATGAAGTAGGAATAAAATAGCTGAACTCTCAATACATGCTAACACAATGATAAGTATCAAAAACCTATGTTAAGTGAATGAAGCCATACATGAAGTAGTATATAAAGTATGACTTTATATAAAAATATTAGAAAATGCAGGTTATTGTCTGGATGAGGGAGAAATCTGGAGAGGGATAGAAAGAAGAGATTACAAGAAGTCTCAGGAAACTTTATGATGGATATGTTGTCTTTTTTGATTGTGAAAATGGTATCACTGGTGTATACAGATGTCAAAACTTATCAAATTGTATAATTTAATATATGCAGTTATTATATGTCAAATATGAACTACTAAGTAAATGTAGCAAGGTCATAGGATACAAGTTCAATATATGAAAGTCAATTTTATACTTATGTACACATAGAAATAGCTTTCTATAAGCCAGTTAAGGGCAGTGGCACAAATATGGCAAAATACACATGAATCTTCATTTATTTTCATTTATGAAATATTTTTGAAATAAATCTACCCTTTGGAGTCACATAGTTCTGCTTTCTAAGTGTAAAGGTCTTTAAAATGGGTACTTTAACCGCCTTCCTAGCTCAGTGGGCAGCGTGTCACTCTCATAAAATGGGTACTTTACCTTATAAGGTGAGTCCATCTTTATAGTGATTATCTCATATATAATTCTGAGATTTGTGAATTAACTGATGTGTAATCTTTTGGTAACCACAAGGAATTGAGTTTAGTATTGTCTGTTTTTTGGAAACTGTACAAAATGAGTGGGGCTGGGACTAAGGATAAAACTGGAAGAGAAGCCATGCTATAGGAGTGGGAGTTTTTTCAGTGAAACCTTGGGGAAAGTTATGGAAGACAGAGAACTGACTGCATCCATGATGCTCTATTCATGGGCATAACATGCTTCCACTGCCCACTCTGCCACCTGATATGCTCTATTCATGTCTGTAAGGAAGGAGGGTGGATGAGAAATGTAAAAAGGAGATGACTGTTGTGACGTCGTGCAATTTTTTTTTACATGGAGATCTAATCTGGGTTAGAAAGAGCTCATTCCAGTTTTCCTATACCCTAGGGCCATTCACCCAAAGTAATCCAAGCCTGATTCAGAGTCCAGGACTATTAACAACTGAAAGGGAAAAAACATGTGATAAGGAATCAAACACAGAAAAACAATGTGTCTGTTACTGTTAAATGTATAAATGATTTGCTTGCTATTCTTTAATAAAAACTAGGGAAGAGATATTTGGAAATTTTCTAATGAAGAGGTAACAACTGAAAATAATGACGCAGAATCTAGTTATAATAATTCAAGAGGGAAAATGATGCATTTATTTAACATACACATTTGTAGTTTTATTTTTGGCATTTTTTAAAAAATAAAAGAGGTTTCTGTACATTCAGTCTAGGCACTGGCTCATCTAAACATTATTTTACATATAAAATCTTCAATTTCAACTTTTTTCCTCAAACGTTCTCAGTATCTTCAATTTCAACTTTTTTCCTCAAACGTTCAATATCTTCAATTTCAATATCTTCAATTTCAACTTTTTTCCTCAAACGTTCTCAGAAACCTTTGAATCTGGGGAGTAATAAATGTATATGCCCTTGCATCTCTACCAGGGTGCCTGACTTGTAAAATTTGCACATGTAGCTATTGTAAAATAAGTAAAATAACGATTAATATGTAGAAGAATTAATGACTTAATTCTTAATGTATTGTAATGTAATGTAATGTAATGTCTTAATTCTTTTATTTTTTTAGTATGCTATGTTAATCACCATACATTACATCATTAGTTTTTGATGTAGTG
>NW_027399336.1:0-1178 GCF_003265705.2 Callorhinus ursinus | reverse complement strand
GTCATATGATACATGTCTTTCTCTGATTGACTTATTTCGCTCAGCATAATACCCTCCAGTTCCATCCACATCATTGCAAATGGCAAGATTTCATTCCTTTTGATGGCTGCATAATATTCTTTTAATACTGTTTTTAAGGTCTCTTTAAAGGTGCTACAAATTTAGTGCAAGAAAGTTTGCATTATTAGTTTAGCCACAGTTGAGCTACCCAATTGTGGCAAATCCTCTTGGTTAATTATAAAACAATTTATTTTAAGAAAGAAGCACAAAGATTTATTTATTAAGCACCAAGTTATTGTTTTCCTATTTCTTTTGCCAGATAGAGTCTTTAAAATGTTCATTTAAAAGTTACCTATTTTGAAGGATAGTTATCCAGCGGTTATTATACACTGAACAAAAGCATTTTATTTTTATATTGTATAATGTACCTTGCAACAATTATTCCTTAAAGTCACCGTGCCCACATGTAGGTAGTAATAGGTTTGGCAGATGTCCAATATCTTCTTTGCTCATTCTTGAAAATATCTGTAAGAAACCACTGCATTTGATTTAAGGGGACCTTATTTTCTACACAAAATACTTGGTTTGCCAATCTACTTCCAGTAAGAGACTGACAGGTAACATAAATGAATAAGGGGTTGCAGTGTTAACAATAAGGTATGGTAGGGACTATGGCAAATTGAATAATGCATGCCTTTTCTAAAAGTGAAACCATTAATGGGCTTTAGCAGATAGTTATTAGATCTCCTGAATTTTCATGAAAAATCTTAAATCTAAATATTTTTATGTTAAATCTCAAAGCTTTTAAATGTTGGCAATTAATTAAAATTATTTTATAATCTCTGCAAGCCAAACAAAATGTAATTAGAGATTACAGTCAACTCAAGTGCTGTCAGGGTCCTACTTCTGTAAGGTAATTTCCGTATAGATTAGGTCTTAGTTCACAATTTCAGATTTTTTTTTAATTTAGGTCTTAACCAGTAGCTTAATAGTTCCCTTAGATAAAGTAGCAGATTTATGGGGGCGGAGCAAGATGGCGGAGGAGTAGGAGACCTGGATTTCGTCTGGTCTCAGAAATTCAGCTGAATAGGGATCAAATCATTCTGAACACCTACGAACTCAACAGGAGTTTGAAGAAGAGAGTAGCAACAACTCTCTGAACAGAGAAGCGACCACTT
>NW_027399335.1:0-8127 GCF_003265705.2 Callorhinus ursinus | reverse complement strand
TTTTAAGTAATCTCTACACCCAACGTGGGGCTTAAATTCACAACCCCAAGATCAAGAGTCCCATGCTCCCCCGACTGAGCCAACTAGGCGCCCTGCTGTTCTTTTTTTTAATGACAGACTACTTACCAAAAAACCCCTCAAACAACAATCATGTTGGTAGCAGAGCTCTAATCAGCAAAAATAAATGCCAACAGGTAGCAGGAAAATATCTTTTACATACTAAAGAACTCAGAACCTAGAATTCTATGTATAATAAATTATTCAAGAAGGAATATAATTCAATATATATTCAAGTATGAAAAAATAAGAGTTTACTCCTCACTGACATTTGTGAAGAAACTGCTGAAGAATATGTATGCATCGGCAATAAAACTGATTCAAGGAATGAAGGAGGAAATTCAATGGCGAGCAAATTCATTTGAAAAACACAGCTAAACTAAATGCAGTATTGAGTGCGAAAAAAATAACCACAATATGGGGTGCCTGGGTGGCTCAGTTGGTTAAGCGTCTAACACTTGATTTTGGCTCAGGTCATGATCTCAGGGGTCCTGGGATCGGGCTCCACGTTCAGCAGGGAGCCTGTTAAGGATTTTCTCTCTCCCTCTCCCTCTGCCTCTCCCCATCCCATTCTCTCTCTCTCTCTAAAATAAAAGTAAATAAAACTTTTTTTTTAAAGATTTCATCCATTTGACAGAGAGAGACACGGCGAGAGAGGGAACACAAGCAGGGGGAGTGGGAGAGGGAGAAGAAGGCTTCCCACAGAGCAGGGAGCCCAATGTGGGGCTCGATCCCAGGACCCCGGGATCACGACCCAAGCCGAAGGCACATGCCCTACAACTGAGCTACCCTGTCACCCCAAAAATAAATGAATCTTAAAAGGAAAAAAAATAACAACAGTAATTTTCATGGACGTGTGTAAAAATCGGATAATTCTAGATAACAACACTAGGAAAGCTGATAGCAGGGTGTTTCAACTTGAAATAAAAAATTATAAATATTTCCACTGCTTTTGGAAGAGAACAACTAATAACTAACCTTAGAACTTGCTGGAGAGGGGCACCTGGGTGGCTTAGTCGCTTAAGCGCTCAACTCTTGATTTTGGCTCAGGTCATGATCTCAGGGTCATGAAACTGAGCCCTGGAGTCAGGCTCCCCACTCAGTGAGGAGTCTGCTTCTCTCCCTCTCCCTCCTCTCCTTCTGCCCCTCCCACTGTATGTGTGCTCTCTCCCCCTAAAATAAATAAATCAATCTTAAAAAAAGGAAAGAACTTGCTGGAGGAATGTAAAACTAAGATACATGTTAAAAATTTAAGAGTAACTTTTAAAGCAAACCATGAGAATTAAGGAAAAAGTGCTACTCCAACAAAAGGAGCAAGAATAAAAGTAGAAAAAGCAAGTAGGGATAAGAGCTTGGTAAAAAGATGACATAAGATAGGATAAATTCTAAGGAAATTAATAAATTTTTGAAAATTTATCTTTAGAACACTACCCATCAAAACCTATAGGGTCATTAATCCAGTACGTAAGTGAAAAGTCATAGTTTTACATGCATTTATTATAAAAATCATGACCTAAGCCAGAATAAAGAGTCAGATGCTTAACTGACTGAGCCACCCAGACACACCCAAGATTTTATTTTTAAGTAATCTCTACACCCAACGTGACTTCAGCTGTCAACTTAAGTCAGAAAAAAATTTAAAAAGTTGGAAGGAGGAAATCAAGGCAAAGGTAGAAATTAAAGAAACAATGATCAAACCATTTTAAAATAGAGTTCAACTGCAAAATCAACACCTGCTTCTCTTAAGAGAGTAGTAAATAAAAAATAGCTTTAAAAGCCTTCCTAAGGAAAAAAGAGAATAGACACAGATTAATATTAAGAATGGAAAACGGGTCAGAAGTACAGAAAAAGAATAGATTTTTTTTTACTTTAAAAAAAATGTTTGAAAATGTTAACGCAATTTAAAAATTAACGTCAAACACATTTTTAGAAAAATTATCAAGTTGGCCGAAGGAGAAATTTAACACCTGATTCACCCGATACTATCAAAGAAATTGAATTGGTTGATAAAAATGTCCATCTCTTAAAGGCACTAGACCCAGAGAAGTCACAGGACAGATTTAGCAATCTTTGAAGAAATAGGTTGTTTCTGGTCCGCTGGGAAGAAGGCAGAGTAGGAGGGCCCTAAGCTTGCCTCCTCCCACGGATACAACTCGATAACACTCACAGCAATGTAAATCACCCAGAAAACGATGCAAGACTTACACAAGAAAGAGAAGAAGTCACATTGAAGAAGGTAAGAGCTAAACGGACCGTGGACGTCCTTGGTGGAGAGGGAGCTAGTGGTGCAGAGAAGGGTACAAAACAGACTTGCACACTGGAGAGCCCACAAACAGGGAGGACAAATCCCCAAAACATCTGCCTTTGAAAGAGAGAGAGGCCGAACTTCATGAGTTCTTATAACTAGTGGGACTTAAAGCCTGGAATCTTAAAAATTGGCAGGCTCACCTCTGGGGAGCCTGGAGGGTGTTAGAAAGCAGAGTCCCCACCCTTAAAGAGGCAGCCAACAAACAGCCCATGCAGATGCAGCACCAGAACCAACAGTTTGAAAAACAGATGGGGCACACAGGAGGGAGAGTGATTTCCTCATATCAGAATGTGGCCCAGAGAGAGAAGGATCATGGGAAGACCCCTCCAGGGACAAAGGAATCAGCAGGTGCCATTTCCCTCCCCCTACCCCCCAGAAAAAACAATGGCCATCTGTGGGAACAAGCGCTGTGTCGATACTTGCTACCTAACTTGTTTGCACCAAGCCCCCAACCCCTTGCTTGGGCAGATCCGCCCTTCCCAGTGCTGCAGGTCCCCACCCCGAGAAGTCCAGGCCACCTGTCCACCACATCTCCAGACCAGCACATTTTGCGCGACCTCAGTTCCTGCAGCAGCAGGGGCAGGTCTCATTTTCAAGGAGACCACTGCACACCTTGTTAAAATGCACCCCCACCACTGTTGGGGACCAAACACTGCCCACAATAGGCAAGGAGACCCTCTGCAGACAACTGGACGGAAGGAAAAAGAGGCCAAGCCTCAACAGCAGAGCACACACAACACAGAGGAGACACTCCCTGAAGCCCCAGGGAACAGGGGACACTGCACTGCAAGGCACTACAGGACCTCTTCTTCATAAGGCTACTATTGTTAAGAGCAAGAGAAGCAGCTGATTCTCCTAACACACAGAGACAGACACGGTTAGACCAAATGAGGAGACAGAGAAATATCTCCCAAATGAAAGGACAGCGCAAAACCACAGTAAGAGACTTAAGTGAACTGGATATAATTCTGATAGAGGATTTAACGACCATAAAGATATTCACCGGACTTGAGAAAAGAGTGGACATCAGTGAGACCCCTTAACACATAGATAAAAAAGAACCAACCAGAGATCAACAAGACAATAAATGAAATTAAAAATATACTTGGTGGAATAAATAGCAGGCTAGATGAAGCAGAGGAATGAATTAATGACCTGGAAGACTGAGGAGTGGAAAGTAACCAAGGTGAGCAAAAGAGAGAAAGAAAATTATGCAAACTGAGAATAGTCCTAAGGAACTCAGTGACTCCATCAAGCATAGTAACATTTGTATTGTAGGGGTCTCAGAAGAATAACAGAAAAGGTGGCAGAAATTCTATTTGAAGAAATAATAGCTGAAAACGTCCCTAATTTGAGGAGAGAAACAGATATCCAGATCCAGGAGGCATAGAGAGTGCCCAAAAAACTCAACCCAAGAGGTTGAGATAAAGAAAATATTTTAAAAGCAGCAAGAGAAAAAAGACAGTCAGTTACTAGGGAAAAGTCATAAGGCCATCAGTAGACTTTTCAACAGAAACTTTGCAGGCCAGAGGTAGTGACATGATATATTCAAAGAGCCCAGAGGGAAAAATATGCAGTTAAGAATACTCTGTCCAGCAAGACTATCATTCAGATAAAGAGTTTCCCAGACAGGTGTGCCTGGCTGCCTTGGTCAGTTAAGCCTCCATCTCTTGATCTCAGCTCAGGTCTTGATCTCAGGGGTGTGAGTTCAAGCCCCTCATTGGAGTCCATGCTGGGTGTGGAGCCTACTTTAAAACAAACAAACAAACAAACAAACAAACAAACAAACGGAGTTTCCCAGACAAATAAAAACTAAAGGAGTTCATGGCCACTAAACCAGCCCTGCAAGAAATATTAAAGCGGACTTTTTGAGTAGAAAGGAAAGACCATAAGGGAGAATATGAAAAGCAAAAAAACACAAAAGCAGTAAAAATAAGTATTTCTGTACAAATCAGTCAAGGGATTCATAAAATGAAAGGATGGAAAATATGACACCACATACCTAAAATGTGGAAGGAGAGGAGAAAAGAATGGGTTTTAACTTAAGCGACCATCAACTTAATATAGACTGCTATATACAGGAGATGTTATATACAAACCTAATGAGAACCACAAATCAAAAACCACTAATAGATACGCAAAGAATAAAGAGAAAGGAACCCAAGAATATCACGAAAGAAAGCCAACAAGCAGGAGAGGAAAAGATCAAAGAAAATCTATTGAAACAACCACAAAACAAGTAACAAAATGGCAATCGATACAGAGATCTATCAATATTTACTTTGAATGTAAATGGACGAAAGGCTCCAATGAAATGACGTAGGGTGACAGAGACCCATCTGTATGCTACCTAGAAGAGACTCAATTCAGACGAAAAAACACTGCAGATTCAAAGTGAGGGGATGGAGAAATATTTATCATGAAATTGGAAGTCAAAAGAAAGCTGGGTAGTAATACTTAAATCAGACAAAACAGACTTTAAAACAAAGATTGTAACAAGAGACAAAGAAAGACACTGTATAATAAAGGGGACAGTCCAACAAGAGGATATAACAATTGAATATTTTTGCACTCAGATCCATAAATCAGTTAATAGAAAACATAAAGGAAATAACTGATAGTAATACAATAATAGTAGGGGACTTTAACACCCCACATACATCAATGGATGGATAATCCAAGCACAAAATCAACAAGGAAACAGTGGCTTTGAACGACACACTGAAGCACATGGATTTAGCAGACATTCAGAACATTCCATCCTAAAACAGCAAGAATACCAACTTCTTTTCAAGTGCACAGGGAACATTCTCCAGAAGAGATCACATATTAGGCCACAAAACAAGTCTCAACAAATTCAAAAAAATCGAAGTCAGACCATGCATCTTTTCTGACCACAATGTTATGAAACTAGAAACTAACCACAAGAAAAAGTCTGGAAAGAGCACAGATACATGGAGGTCAAATTACACGCTACTAAACAATGAATGGGTCAACCAAAGAAATGAAAGAAGAAATAAAAAATTTCATAGAAACGAGTGAAAATCAAAACACAATGGTCCAAAATCTTTGGGATGCAGCAAAAGTGGTTCTAAGAGGCAAGGTTATAGCAATACAGGCCTGCCCCAAGGAACAAGAAAAAAATCTCAAGTAAACAATCTAACTTTTACCTAAAGGAGCTAGAAAAATAAGACCAAACAACATTCAAACACAGCAAAAGGAAGGAAATAATAAAAATTAGAACAGAAATAAATGATATAGAAACTAAAAAAACAAAAGAACAGGTCAATGAAACCAGCAGCTGATTCTTTGAAAAGATCAACAAAATTGATAAACCTCTAGCCAGACTCATCAAAAAAAAAAAAAGAAAGAAAGAAAAGAAGAAAGAGAGAGAGAGAACCCAAATAAACAAAATCACTAATGAAAGAGGAGAAATTACAACCAACACCACAGAAATACAAATATTTTCAACAGAGTATTATGAAAACCTATATGCCAACAAATTCAACAATCTAGAAGAAATAGATAAATTCCTAGAAACATATAAATTATGAAAAGTAAAACAAGAAGAAATAGTTAATTTGAACAGACCAATTACCAGCAGTGAAACTGAATCAATAATCAAAAAACTCCCAAAAAATAAAAGTCCAGGACCAGACAGCTTCACAGGCAAATTCTACCGAACATGTAAAAAAGAGTTAATACCTATTCCTCTCAAATATTTCAAAAAAATAGAAAGGGAAGGAAAACTTCCAAATTCATTCTGATGAGGCCAATATCACCCTGATACCAAAACCAGACAAAGACACTACAAAAAAGAGAACACAGGCCAGTATCTCTCATGCAAAAGTCCTCAACAAAATATTAGCAAACTGAATCCAACAGTATGTTAATAAAAAAATCATACACCACAATCGAGTGGGATTTATTCCCAGGATGCAAGGGTGGTTCAACAGTCCGAGAACAATCAACATGATATGTCACATCACTGAGAGAAAGCATAAAAACCATATGATCATTTCAATAGATGCAGAAAACCCATTCAACAAAGTACAACATCCATGCATGATAAAAACTCTCTGTTAAGTAGGTCTACAGGGACTGTACCTCAACATAATAAAGAACTTATATGAAAAATCCACAGTCAACATCATAATCAACGGTGAAACAACAGAACTACCCTTTGATCCAGTAATTGTACTACTGGGTATTTCCCTCAAAACACAAAAGCACTAATTCAAAAGGATACATGCATTCCTATGTTTACTGCAGCATTATTTACAATAGCCAAAATACAGAAGCAGCCCAATGTCCATCAACAGATGAATGGATAAAGAAGTGGTATGAGTGTATACACACACACACACACACAATGGAATATTATTCAGTTATAAAAAGTAATGAAATCTTGCTATTTGCAATGGCATGGATGGAGCTAGAGAGTATAATGTTAAGCAAAGCAAAATAAGTCAGTCAGAGAAATACAAATACCATATGATTTCACTCACAGGTAGAATTTTAGAAACGAAACAAACCAGCCAGGGGGAAAAAAAAAGAGAGAAGAGAGAGAGAGAGACAAACCAAGAAAGAGAGTCTTAACTATGAGAATAAACTGATGGTTACCAGTGGGGAGGGGGGTGGTGGGTGAAACAGGTGATGGGGATTAAAGAGTACACTTATCATGGTGGAAAAATAAAATAAAATAAAGAAAAAGAGGAGGGAAAAGAAACAGGTTATTTCTATCTTATATAAACTTTTGCAGAGAATAGAAAAAGAGAAAATTACCCTTACAAGGCTTGTTAACCAACTTGGACCATAAAAGAAAATTAGAGGCGAATCTCACCTCAACATGAATGCAGTATTGCTATATAAAAGTTAGCAGATGGAACCCGCATTATATTCTGACATTTAGGGTTTTCAAGCATTTTTTTCCCAAGATTAAAAAACAATAATACCATTTGCCACATACATAGATGAAGGAGAGACTCCATAGGTTCTTCCCAATAGATTAACTCACATGATTTGATAAAAATTTAACTCCATCATGAAAAAGCAACTTTGTAGCAAACTTTCCTTACCTTCATAAAGGTACAAAACTAAAACAAACAAAAAATCCCACTCAGTGGTGAAAATATTTCTAATAATAATAGTCCTTACTGAATTTCATGTTTTAAATAATTTCACGTGTATTCAATAATTTAATCCTAAGAACCCCAATAGCAAGGTATTATCTTCTCCATTTGACAAGTGGAAAATGTGAGAGAGAGGTTAAGTAACTTGCCCCAAATCACACAGGTAGTAAGAGGTAGAGCTGGGATGTGAACCCAGGCACATTAGTCCCAAAGTCCGTCCATACTTTTAACCAGGATGCCATAATCTCTTGAAAAATATCCAAAACCGCTTAATTTCCACTGGCCGTGTAGACCATGTACTCCTGGGTTGAGTGTGGATTCTGTCTAGTCCTTTTTGAGCAGAATTTATGTGGGGCCTAGAACTTGTGTCTTAGGGTCACTTTCCGCTGAGGTCCCCATATCCATTTCAGCGGTAGAGTCACCCTCAGTAGATTCCTGAACAGAAGCTGTTATTCATGCTCCTAAAGTCTATGCCCCTTGGGGTCTAGCAAGGATCAATACTTCTGCCATGTTCTCTCCCCACCAAAACTAATCTTTTTCAGCTTTTGGATTTTTCTCTACTCTTAAGAACTTACTTCACTTCAGTGGGAGGCAGAAGATCTTCCCTTTCTCACATTGCTTTCTGTGGTG
>NW_027399334.1:0-8131 GCF_003265705.2 Callorhinus ursinus | reverse complement strand
GCCTGCTTCTCCCTCTCCCACTCCCCCTGCTTGTGTTCCCTCTCTCGCTGTCTCTCTCTCTGTCAAATAAATAAATAAAATCTTTTAAAAAAAACAAAACCTTGAAGCCTCACAATTACCTTAAAGCCAGGTCCTATAATTACCCTTTTTTTAATAGATGAAAAAAATCAAGGCACAAGTAGCATGTCCAAAGCCATACCCTTTTGTACTTTGCAGAGTCGGAACTCAAATTCAAGCAGTCTGGATCTGAAGCCCTTGGGACCCACAGAGGTTGAGTGATTTGTCTGCAGTCCCACAGCTGAGAGTTTGTAGGGCCAGGATGTTAGCTCGGGAAATGTCTGATCCCCAAACCTGGTTCTTGCCTCCTATCAGAGGGTGGTGCATATGGTCCCTGCTCCTAATTTGGGATGTAAAAGAGATGGACATTCTGCACTTTCTTCTGTAATTCCTTGCCAAACCTGTTTCTTTTATAGGTTACCCTTGACATGTCTTCTCCCTGTGGATCCCAGACCATCACTAGAATGATAAATTCCCCACCCCTTAGTTTACCTGAATTACCTCTCTTCAAAGGATGCATACAATGAAGTACACTCCCAACTAAAACTGCCATGAACAGGTACTAATCTTTTTTTTTTCTTTCAGGATTCATAAGTGCCAGGGGTTCACATGTATTAGAGCCTCTAACCAACATATTTTGAGTGTCCATAGTGTGTTAGAGAAAAAGTGTTTCCCAACCCCAAAAGCTCACAGTCCAAAAGGGCAGATAAGGCCGGGCCATTAACTCTCAATCAAGGTGGAAATATGATAGAAGCCTTAACATTAGAATAGTAAATATTGCAATGGGAGGTTGGGGACTAGCAGGTCACAGAAGACTTCCTAAGGGAGGCGGCACAAGAGCTGAGATCCTACAGTGCACTGGGTTTCGATAGTTCCTTTCTTATAGGGTCTCAGCACCACCCTTGGTAACTGCAAGTGTGAGGATGTAGAAGGCTGTGGAGACTGGACATACTCTATGCCATGTCTGGAAGTTGGTTTTTTATTACTGTTAACCCCTCTATGCACGCCTGACCCATATTGCTTTATACAGATAATTGGTCTATTTTTCCTAAAAAGAGAAGAAAAAGTAATTTAAGTTTTCTTTTTTTTAAGCTTCCTAGTTGTCTCAAGGCCAGAAAAATAGGCTAGTCTTCTCTTTTTTTAATTTGTTTATTATTTTTAAAGATTTTATTTATTTATTTGCTAGAGAGAGAGAGAGCACAAGCAGGGGGAGTGGCAGGCAGAGGGGGAAACAGGCTTCACACTGAGCAGGAAGCCCGACTCAGGGCTCAATCCCAGGACCCTGGGATCATGACCTGAGCTGAAGGCAGTTGCTTAACCGACTGAGCCACCCAGGCACCTCTTAAAACACCATTGTCACACAGTGATTTGAAGGGGCACATGCACCCCAATGTTTATAGCAACAATGTCTACAATAGCCAAAATATGGAAAGAGCCCAGATGTCCATTGATAGATGAACAGATAAAGAAGATGTGGTATATATATAATGGAGTATTACTCAGCCATCATAAAAAATGAAATCTTGGCACTTGTAACAACATGGATGTAATTAAAGGGTATTATTCTAAGCGAAACAAGTCAGTCAGAGAAATACAAATACCATATGATCTCATGCATATGTGGATATAAGGACAAAACAGATGAACATAGGAGAAGGGAAGGAAAAATGAAATAAGATGAAAATTGAGAGACAGGCAAACCATTAGAGATGCTGAACTCTAGGAAACAAATAGGGTTGCTGGAGGGAAGGTGGGTGAGGGGAAGGGATAATTGGTTGATAGACATTAAAGGGGGCACTTGATGTAATGAGCACTGGGTGTTATATGCAACTGATAAACCACTAAATTCCACCTCTGGAACTAAAAAAACAAACAACGACAACAACAACAAAAGCACCATTGTTATCAAGTGTCTCCTAGGTTTAAAATACAATGCCTCCCTAACCCACATGCCTGCAGGATTCTGTCCAAACACATTAGCTTGGCATTGGGGTCTTCATGATCTGGTTCCAAATTACTGTTCTGGCCTTATCTCTCATATCACTGCATATGCATCACTATACATACACTTTGGGAGTCACCCATGAGCTGAAAAAGAACACAAAATGCTCTGAGTTTTGATGAAGGAAGAGGGTAAAAAAGTGGCAATAGGTAAAGACCTAGGATATTCCCCACTGAGCTTCCCCTTCTCTTTGAGTTTTCTCAACTGGCTCCTGCCTAAAAAAGGGGCCAAAAACACCCACCAAACAGTGAAACAGAAAGTGGACTAGGCATCTAAGAGGTAAATCAGCAACCTCAGCTGGCCTAATACATCCAAGAATTCGACCGTGTGGCTCAATCAATATGAGATATCTACTAAGTATTAAACTTGTGAGATTTGCTAATAATCAGACAGGCAAGGCAGATTGAGGAGGTGCTGGGTAAAGCACATGATGTCCCAATAATAATAACAGTCATGATTACAGATGGAATCACAGTCCAAAAACTCAGGGATGCAAGACATAAACTTCTTATTTTGCCATCACTGAATTTAATTTCTCTCTTAAGCTTCACTTTGGTGGCAGAAGCTACACATCACTCAAGTTTCTGGTCTGCTTTCCTACTGGGTAGTCCCCATATCCCCAAGAGTTTAAATAAGGTCCAAGCACAGGTATCAAGAGCAGAATCTGATCCTCAAGACATTATCATCTAAGCACTTGGCATCCTCAGAGTGTCTGCACTGCTGTGTGTCCTCGTCCCACCAGCCAAGGCCCCAGCTAAATTTCACCCAGAACCTTCAGACTTTCTGGGGAAGATGAAGGCTTTTCTTGACTTGATGTGATTGGGTCCAGAAAAGTCATTCTTTAGCTCCCCAGAAAACTTATGACACTCACCCAGTAATCTCTGCCTGGCCAGGTACCTGGAACCATTTCTACTCAATTCCTCAGGCCAAATGGGGCACAGGAGAATCAGGGGGTCTTGCCATCTTCCCAGCATTTACACAGAAAAAGAGGCACATGTTCCCTCTGCTATCAGGTACCAAAATTAATTGGGAAATTCTGTCATTTCCCCTCCCTTTTATTTTGCCCCAGAAAGAAAGGACAAGCAGGGCTCTTCCTAGGGACTAAACATCTAAGTTCCAATCTTCACAGACTACTCTCCCTTCCTCAATTCCAGAAGATTTGTATCACCCCTGTGGTGGGGAAATTTTAAAATCATAGTGCATTCTTGCCAATATATTACAGAGAATAGAGACTTTACGTGGTAAATCAATCAAAGCTTAGTTTTTTTAACTTTGTTTAAAAATTCATCTTAATATGAAATTCAAAAATTTATTTTAGACCCACAAATCCAGTAAGAACAGTGAACCCCAAGAAGAATAAATATGAATAAACCCTCACCTAAGTACATCATAGTCAAAGTGCTGGAAAGATAAACAGAATATCTGAAAAGTATCAAAAGAAAAACACCACATCATATGGGAAGGACAATAATAATGACAGCTCTGATGTCTCCATGGAATCAAAGGTGGTCAGAAGACAGTGGAACACTGTCTTTCAAGAGCTGGAAGGAAGAAAAAAACAAAAACCTGTCAACCAAGATGTCTATATCCAATATAAACATCCTTCAAAAACGAAAATGAAAGAAAACCATTTTCAGACAAACAAGAAAGCTAAGAGAATTTGTCCCCCGTGGACTTTCACTATAAGAAGTACTGAAATGATTTCTTCAAACTGAAGGAGAATGAAATCAGATGGAAGTCTGGATGTTTGTGAAGAAATTGAGAACTAAGAATGATAAATATGATGGTGATTGTTTATATGTCATTTTAATTATCTTCATTTTATATATTACATATTTTAAAAGACTGTTTAAAGCAAAAGTAATAACAGTTTATGATGGGGTTTAGAACATATATAGAAAGAGGGGAGGGGTAAAAAAAAGAACATATATAGAAGAAAAATATGTAATACCAAGAGTACAGAAAGGCAAGAAGAGGGTAAAAGGAAAAACATTGTTTTAAGGTTCTTACATCATGAAATAATATCATATCATTTGAAAGTACAGTGACAAGTTAGAGATAATGTTGCAATCTCTAGAACAGTCACTAAAACATATGCACACAAAGAAGTACAGCTAAAAATAATAAAGGAGATTACACTGAATGCTAAAAGTTACTCAACTCACCCAAAAAAAGTCAAAAAAGTACGAAGAAAGGAACAAAGACTAGATGGGACAAATGGAAAACATGTACCAAGATGGAAGATCGGGGGGCGGAGCAAGATGGCGGAGGAGCAGGAGACCTGGATTTCGTCTGGTCTCAGGAATTCAGCTGAATAGGGATCAAACCATTCTGAACACCTACGAACTCAACAGGAGATCGAAGAGGAGAGTAGCAACAACTCTCTGAACAGAGAAGCGACCACTTTCTGGAAGGTAGGACGTGCGGAGAAGTGAATCCGAGGCGATATTCGGGAGGATAGACGGCGGGGGAGGGGGCCTCCGTCGGCCGCTTCTGGCAAGTGCTAGAGCCGCGGAGCACAAAATCGGACCTTTTATAAGTCGGCTCCGCGGAGGGACGTCGCTCCAGTGGCTAAGAGGGGGGTGGAACCTCGCGGGAGAGTGTGGTCTCAGGACCCTCGGGGTCACAGAAAGACCGGGGGTGCCTGAGTGCAGCAGAGCTCCCAGGTATCGGAGCGGGGAAGCCGGCTGCAGAGACGGAGCCGGGGCGCGGGCTCTCAGCTCGGGGTTGCCATAAACTGTGATCTGCGGCCCAGTCGGGCCACTGCTCCTCCAGCAGGGACCCAACAAGCGGCAGATCCGGGGAGACTCCCCTTCCTCCCCCAGGAGGAGCGGCGCGGGAGCGCACCGCAGGGATCTGCTGGGTTTGGAGACTCCACACGGGGTTGGGTGCCAGAGATAGAAACGCTCGGTCACAGGCCGGGTGAGCACGGAGTGCGGCCGGAGACCAGGGAGACGGGAGTGACTGCTTTTCTCTGGGGGCACACTGAGGAGCGGGGCCCCGAGTTCTCAGCTCCTCCGGGTGGAGATTGGGAGGCCACCATTTTCACCCTGGTCCTCCAAAGCTGTACCAGAACTTGCAGGGAACAAAAGCTCCTGAGACCAAACCCGAGCAGCTTGCTTAGCCCGGACCGACAAGGGCGGGGCAATTCTGCCTCCGGCAAAGACATTTGGGAACCACAGCAACAGGCCCCTCCCCCAGAAGATCAGCACGAACAGCCAGCAAGCCAAGACCAAGTTTACCTATCAAGGAGAACGGGAGAACTCCAGCGCTAGGGGAATACTGCACATAGAATTCATGGCTTTTTTTTACTATGATTCATTAGTTTTTCAAAGTTAATTTTTTTAACTGTTTTTTTTTTATTTTTCTTTTTCCCTTTTTCAACCAACATCTTATCAATCCCTTTTTTAAAAAAATATTTTCTATTTTTCATTTTTAGAGTCATATTTTATCCCTTCATAGTACTTACCCTTATTTTTGGCATATATATAAGTTGTTCTCTCTTTAAAATTTTAAGATACAGTTTCTTCTAACAGCTCAAAATATACCCTAAATCACTAGTGTATGGCTTGGTTCTAGTCTCCTGCCTGATCACATTCTCTCCCTTTTTTTTTCTTTTTTTTTTTTTAAATTTTTTTCTTTTTTTTTTCAAAAAACTTCTTATCTATCAATTCCTTTTATAAAATCTTTTATAATTTTCATCTTACAGTCATCTTCCATCTCTCCATTGTATCAACCCTTATTTTGTACATATATGTCTTTCTTCCTTTAAAATTTTAGGAGGCACTTTTTTCTAACAGACCAAAATACGCCCAAAATCTAGTGTCTGGCACTGATCTATGCACTACCCTGATCATATTTGATCATATTCTGTTTTTTTTTGTTTTGTTCTGTTTTTGTTCTGTTTTTATCTTTTTCTTTTTCCTTTTTTTTTTTCTCTTCTTTCTTTCCCTTTCTTCTCCCCTGGTTTCAGGTCTTTTCTGATTTGTATAGAGCATATTTGCTGAAGACGTTGTTAACCTGTTAGCATTCTATTCTCTCATTCATCTGTTCTCCTCTGGACAAAATGACAAGACAAAAAAAAATCACCTCAGCAAAAAGAACAAGAGGTAGTACCATCTGCCAGGGACCTACTCAATACTGACATTAGTACGATGTCGGACCTAGAGTTCAGAATCATGACTTTAAAGATACTAGCTGGGCTTGAAAAAAGTGTGGAAGTTATTAGAGAAACCCTTTCTGGAGAAATAAAAGAACTAAAATCTAACCAAGTCGAAATCAAAAAGGCTATTAATGAGGTGCAATCAAAAATGGGGGCACTAACTGCTAGGAAAAATGAGGCAGAAGAAAGAATCAGCGATAGAGAAGACCAAATGATGGAAAATAAAGAGGCTGAGAAAAAGAGAGATAAACAACTACAGGATCACGAGGGCAGAATTCGAGAGATAAGCGAAACGATAAGGAGGCACTTTTTTCTAACAGACCAAAATACGCCCAAAATCTAGTGTGTGGCACTGATCTATGCACTAGCCTGATCATATATGATCATGTTCTGTTTTTTTTGTATTGTTCTGATTTTGTTTTTATCTTTTTCTTTTTGTGGTTTTTTTTTTCTCTTTCTTTTTTCTTTCTTTCCTTTTCTTTTCCCCTGGTTTCAGGTCTTTTCTGATTTGTATAGAGTATATTTGCTGGGGACATTGTTAACCTGTTAGCATTTTGTCTCTTATTCATCTATTCTCCTCTGGACAAAATGACAAGACGAAAAAAAATCACCTCAGCAAAAAGAACAAGAGGTAGTACCGTCAGCCAGGGACCTACTCAATACGGACATTAGTACAATGTCGGACCTAGAGTTCAGAATCATGACTTTAAAGATACTAGCTGAGCTTGAAAAAAGCATGGAAGTTATTAGGGAAACCCTTTCTGGAGAAATAAAAGAACTAAAATCTAACCAAGTCGAAATCAAAAAGGCTATTAATGAGGTGCAATCAAAAATGGGGGCACTAACTGCTAGGATAAATGAGGCAGAAGAGAGAATCAGCAATAGAGAAGACCAAATGATGGAAAATAAAGAAGCTGAGAAAAAGAGAAACAACTACAGGATCACGAGGGCAGAATTCGAGAGATAAGCGATACGATAAGACGAAACAACATTAGAATAATTGGGATCCCAGAAGAAGAAGAAAGAGAGAGAGGGGCAGAAGGTATATTGGAGCAAATAATAGCAGAGAACTTCCCTAATGTGAGGAAGGAAACAGGCATCAAAATCCAGGAGGCACAGAGAACTACCCTCAAAATCAATAAAAATAGGTCAACACCCCGACATCTAATAGTAAAACTTACGAGTCTCAGAGACAAAGAGAAAATCCTGAAAGCAGCTCGGGAGAAGAGATATATAACCTACAATGGTAGAAATATTAGATTGGCAACAGACCTATGCACAGAGACGTGGCAGGCCAGAAAGGACTGGCATGAGATCTTCAGAGCACTAAACGAGAAAAATATGCAGCCAAGAATACTATATCCAGCTAGGCTATCATTGAAAAATTGAAGGAGAGATAAAAAGCTTCCAGGACAAACAAAAACTAAAGGAATTTGCAAACATGAAACCAGCCCTCCAAGAAATATTGAAAGGGGTCCTCTAAGCAAAGAGAGAGCCTAAAAGCAGCATAGATCAGAAAGGAACACAGACAATATACAGTAACAGTCACCTACAGGTAATACAAAGGCACTAAATTCATACCTTTCAATAGTTACCCTGAATGTAAATGGGCTCAATGCCCCAATCAAAAGACACAGGCTATCAGATTGGATTAAAAAACAAGACCCATCCATATGCTGTCTGCAAGAGGCTCATTTTAGACCCAAAGACACCCCCAGATTGAAAGTGAGGGGGTGGAAAACAATTTACCATGCTAATGGACACCAAAAGAAAGCTGCGGTGGCAATCCTTATATCAGACAAATTAGATTTTAAACCAAAGACTGTAATAAGAGATGAGGAAGGACACTATATCCTACTTAAAGGGTCTATCCAACAAGAAGATCTAACAATTGTAAATATCTATGCCCC
>NW_027399333.1:0-8140 GCF_003265705.2 Callorhinus ursinus | reverse complement strand
ACTGGGTGTTATGAACAAACAATGAATCATGGAACACTACACCAAAACAAATGATGTAATATATGGTGATTAACATAACAATAAAAAATTTAAAAAAAATTCCACTACCTGATTACAAGGAGTGCTGAGAGAATGAGCACCTGCCTTGCCTTTTCTTTTCTTTCTTTCTTTTTTTTTTGATTATTTATTTATTTATTTAATTATTATGTTCAGTTAGCCACTGTATAGTACATCATTAGTTTTTTTTATTATGTCATGTTAGTCACCATACAATACATCATTAGTTTTTGATGTAGTGATCCACGATTCATTGTTTTCATATAATACCCAGTGCTCCATGCAGTACGCGTCCTCAAAGACATGGACAAAGGAGGACACAGAGGCCGGTGGCCTCTTCTGGAAGAAAGATTGCACCTTCTTCAGCTGCCGTAGCCAAGCAGGAAATGTAGTTCTGCCACGTTTCGCATCTAGAGGCCCTGAAGGATGAGTTCTGAGATGGCTGACAGCAGGAATCCTGAGGCCCAGCTGTGCTCCAAACAGTTCAGTTCGGTTCAGAGGTCAAAGAGGTTACTGCATATGTTCTCCTCTAGGATTTTGATGGATTCCTGTCTCACATTGCGGTCTTTCATCCATTTTGAGTTTATATTTGTGTGTGGTGTTAGAGAATGGTCGGGTTTCATTCTTCTGTATATATGACTGGAGGAGATTATGCTAAGTAAAATAAGTCAAGCAGAGAAAGTCAATTATCATATGGTTTCACTTATTTGTGGAACATAAGGAAGGGAAAAATGAAGGGGAGGAAATCAGAGGGAGAGATGAACCATGAGAGAATATGGACTCTGAGAAACAAACAGGGTTTTGGGGGGGGTTGGGGGATGGGTTAGCCCAGTGATGGGTATTAAGGAGGGCACGTACTGCATGGAGTACTGGGTGTTATATGAAAACAATGGATCGTGGATCACCACATCAAAATCTAATGATGTGTTGTATGGTGACTAACATAACATAATAAAATTAAATTTAAAAAAAGGAGGAAACAGGAAGCACACCTGTTTTTAAAAAAATAATATTTATTCTAATGCATGTGAGGTGGTATCTCATTGTGGTTTTGATTTGCATTTCCCTAATGATTAGTGGTATTGAGCATCTTTTCATATGTTTGTTAGCTATTTGTATATCTTTGGAGATTATCTATCTATCTATCTATCTATCTATCTTTCTATCTATCTACCTATCATCTATCATCTATCAATCATCTATCTATATCTATCATCTATCATTTATCTATCATCTATCATCTATCTATCATCTATCTATCTCTATCATCTATCTACCTATCATTTATCTATCATCTATCATCTATCAATCATCTATCTATCATCTATCAATCATCTATCTATCTCTATCTACCTATCATCTATCATCTATCATCTATCTATCATCTATCTCTATCATCTATATCATCTATCATTTATCTCTATCATCTATCATCTATCTATCATCTATCTCTATCATCTATCTATCTATCTATCTATCAATCATCTATCTATCTATCTCTCTATCATCTATATCTATCTATCTATCATCTATCTATCTATCATCTATCTATATCTATCTATCTATCTATCTATCATCTATCTATTATCTATCTATCATCTATCTATGTATCTATCATCTATCTATGCATCTATCATCTATCTATCTATCATCTGTCTAACTTTTGCTCATTAAAAGGTTTTTGTGGTGATTGCTGTTGATTTATTGAGTTGTAGGAGTTCTTTATGTATTCTTGATATTAACCCCATAACAGATATATGATTTGCAAATATTTTCTCCTACTTCATCTTTTCACTCTGTTGATCGTGTCCTTTAATGCACAGAACTAATTTTGATATATTTCAATCGAGTTTTTCTTTTGTTGTCTGTACTTTTGGTGTCATAGCCATGAAATCATTGCTGAATCCAATTTAATGAATTTTTCATGGATCCAATTTCTCCTATTTTTCTAAGGGTTTTATAGTTTAGCCATTACATTTAGGTCTTTGAACCATTTTGAATTAATTTTTATATATGTTCTTTTTTTTTCTTTAAATTCAATTAGGCAAGGTATGTTTGTTAGCCATTTGTATATCATTAGTTTTTGATAGAATGTTCAATGATTGATTAGTTGCTTATAACACCCAGTGCTCACCACACCACGAGCCCTCCTTAGTGCCCATCACTGAATTACCCCATTCCCCCACCCATCTCCCTTTCTGCAACCCTCAGTTTGTTTCCCAGAGTCAAGAGTCTCATTTGGTTTGTCTCCCTCTCTGATTTCTTCCTATTCATTCCCCCACCACCACTTTTGTCCTCTGCAATATCCCCTATGTTCCACATATGAGTGAAACTGTATAATTGTCTTTCTCTGATTTACTTATTTGACTTAGCATAATACCCTCCAGTTCCATCCATCTCAGTGTAAATGGTAGGTATTCATCCTTTCTGATGGCTGAGTAATATTCCATTGTATATATATATATATCACATCTTATTTATCCATTCATCTGTTGAAGGGAATCTCGGCACCTTCCACAGTTTGGCTATTGTGGACATTGCTGCTATGAACATTGGGATGCATGTGCCCCTTTTTTTCAGTCCATCTGTATCTTTGGGGTAAATACCTAGTAGTGCAATATCGGGGTCATAGGGTAGCTCTATTTTGAACTTCTTGAGGAACCTCCATACACTTTTCCAGAGTGGCTGTACCAGATTACATTCCCACCAACAGTATAAGAGGGTTAACCTTTCTCCACATACTCGCCAATATTTGTTGTTTCCTGTTTTGTTAATTTTAGCCATTTTGACTGGTGTGAGGTGGTATCTCATTGTAGTTTTGATTTGTATTTCCCTGATGACAAGAGATGTTGAGCATTTTACATGTATCTGAGGGCCATTTGTATGTCTTCTTTGGAGAAGTGTCTGTTCATGTCTTCTTCCCATTTCTTGACTGGATTGTTTTTTGGGTGTTAAGTTTGATAAGTTCTTCATAGATATTGGATACCAACCCTTTATCATGTCATTTGCAAGTATCTTCTCCATTCCACAGGTTGCCCTTTAGTTTTGTTGATTGTTTCCTTTGCTGTGCAGAAGGTTTTTATCTTGATGAAGGAAAATAGTTCACTTTTGCTTTTGTTTACCTTGCCTTTGGAGATGTGTCTAGCAAGAAGTTGCTGCACTCAAGGTCGAAGAGGTTACTCTCTGTGTTCTCCTCTAGGATTCTGATGGATTCTTGTCTCACCATTTAGGTCTTTCATCCATTTGGGGTTTATTTTTGTGTATGGTGTAAGAAAATGGCTCAGTTTCATCCTTCTGCCTGTGGCTGTTCAATTTTCCCAGTACCATTTATTGAGAAGACTGTATTTTTTCCATTGGATAGTCTTTCCTGATTTGTGAAATATTAGTTGACCATAGAGTTGAGGGTCCATTTCTGGAGTCTCTATTCAGTCCCATTGATCTATGTGTCTGTTTTTGTGCCAATGCCATGCTGTCTTGGTGATTACAGCTTTGTAATATAGCTTGAGTCAGGCAACATCATGTCCTCAGCTTTGTTTTTCTTTTTCAACATTCCCTTGGTGTTAGTCATGATCTCTCCCCTTTCATTCATGATTTTATAAATCTGGGTCCTTTCGCTTTTCTTTTGGATAAGTCTGCCAGAGGTTTATCCATCTTATTAATTATTTCAAATAACAAGCTTCTAGTTTCGATAATCTGTTCTACTCTTTCTCTGCTTTCTATTTCATTGATTTCTGCTCTGATTTTTATTATTTCTCATCTCCTGCTTGGATTATTTATTATTTAAATTTAATTTAATTTTATTATGTTATGTTAGTCACCAAAGTCATTAGTTTTTGATGTAGTGTTCCATGATTCATTGTTAGCATATAACACCCAGTGCTCCATGCAATATGTGACCTCCTTAATACCCATCACTGGGCTAACCCATCCCTCAACCCCCCTCCCCTCTAAAACCCTCAATTTGTTTCTCAGAGTCCAGAGTCTCTCATGGTTCATCTCTCCCTCAGATTTCCCCCCCCTTCATTATCCTCTTCCTTCTCTTACTGTCCACAAATAAGTGAAACCATATGATAATTTACTTTCTCTGCTAGACTTATTTCACTTAACATAATCTCCTCCAGTCCCATCCCTGTTGATGTAAAAGTTAGGTATTCATCCTTTCTGATGGCTGAGTAATATTCCATTGTATATATGGACCACATCTTCTTTATCCATTCATCTGTTGAAGGAAATCTTGACTCTTTCCACACTTTGGCTATTGCAGACATTGTTGCTATGAACATTGGGGTGCATATGGCCCTTCTTTTCACTACATCTGTGTCTTTGGGGTAAATACCCAGGAGTGCAATTGCTGGGTCATAGGGTAGCTCTATTTTTAATTTTTTGAGGACCTCCACACTGTTTTCCAAAGTGGTTTTACCAACCTGCATTCCCACCAACAGTGTAAGAGGGGTCCCTTTCTCCACAACCTCTCCAACATTTGTTGTATCTTACCTTGTCAATTTTTGCCATTCTAACTGGTGTAAGGTGGTATCTCAATGCGGTTTTGATTTGAATTTCCCTCATGGCTAATGATGATGAACATTTTTTCATGTGTCTGTTAGCCATTTGTATGTCTTCTTCAGAGAAGTGTTTTTTCATGTCTTCTGCCCATTTTTAAAGTGGATTATTTGTTTTTTGGGTGTTGAGTTTGAGAAATTCGTTATAGATCTTGGAAATCAGTGTTTTGTCTGTAAGGTCATTTGCAAATATCTTCTCCCATTCCGTGGGTTGCCTCTTTGTTTTGTTGACTGTTTCCTTGGCTGTGCAGAAGCTTTTTATCTTGATGAAGTCCCAAAAGTTCATTTTTGCTTTTGTTTCACTAGCTTTTGGAAATGTATCTTGAAAGAAGTTGTTGTGGCCGATGTCAAAAAGGTTACTGCTTATGTTCTCTTCTAGAATTTTGATAGATCCAGTCTCACATTGTGGTTGTTCATCCATTTTGAGTTTATCTTTGTGTATGGTATAAGAGAATGGTCAAGTTTCATTCTTCTGTATACAGCTGCCCAATTTTCCCAGCATCATTTATTGAAGAGACTGTCTTTCTTGATTGCATTTTTATCCGGCTTTTTTGTTTTAAGATAAGATCCCACCTTTTTTATTATTATGTTATATGAATCGTCATACATTACATCATTAGTTTTTTGATGTAGTGTTCCATGATTCATTCTTTGTGTATAACACCCAGTGCTACATGCAGAACGTGCCCTCTTTAATACCCATCACCAAAATAACACATCCCCCCACCCCCTCCCCTCTAGAAACCTCAGTTTGTTTCTCAGAGTCCATAGTCTCTCATGATTCATCTCCCCTTCCAAGATCCCCCCCTTCATTCTTCCCCTCCTGCTATCTTCTTCTTTTCTTTTTTTCTTTTCTTTTCTTTTTTTTTTTACCATATAATGTATTATTTGTTTCAGAGGTACAGATCAGCGATTCAAAGGTCCTGCACAATTCACAGTGCTCACCATAGCACATACCCTCCCCAGTGTCTATCACCGAGCCACCCCATCCCGACCACTCACCACCAGCCCAGCAACCCTGTTTGTTTCCTGAGATTAAAAATTCCTCATATCAGGGAGGTCATATGATACATGTCTTTCTCTGACTGACTTATTTCACTCGGCATAACACCCTTCAGTTCCATCCACGTTGTTGCAAATGGCAAGATCTCATTCCTTTTGATGGCTGCATAATATTCCATTGTATATATACACCACATCTTCTCTATCCATTCGTCTGTTGATGGGCATCTTGGCTCTTTCCACATTTTGGCTATTGTGGACATTGCTGCTATAAACATCGGGGTGCATGTACCCCTTCGGATCTCTACTTTTGTATCTTTGTGGTAAATAGCCAGTAGTGCAATTGCTGGGTCATATGGTAGCTCTATTTTCAACTGTTTGAGGAACCTCCATACTGTTTTCCAGAGTGGCTGCACCAGATTGCATTCCCACCAACAGTGTAGGAGGGTTCCCCTTTCTCTACATCCTCGCCAACATCTGTCATTCCCTGACTTGTTAATTTTAGCCATTCTGACTGGTGTGAGGTGGTATCTCATGGAGGTTTTGATTTGGATTTCCCTGATGCCGAGCGATGTTGAGCACTTTTTCATGTGTCTGTTGGCCATTTGGATGTCTTCTTTGGAAAAATGTCTGTTCATGTCTTCTGCCCATTTCTTGATTGGATTATTTGTTCTTTGGGTGTTGAGTTTCATAAGTTCTTTATAGATTTTGGATACGAGCCCTTTATCTGATATGTCATTTGCAAATATCTTCTCCCATTCTGTCGGCTGTCTCTTGGTTTTGTTGACTGTTTCTTTTGCTGTGCAAAAGCTTTTTATCTTAATGAAATCCCAGTAGTTCATTTTTGCCCTTGCTTCCCTTGCCTTTGGCGATGTGTCTAGGAAGAAGTTGCTGCGGCTGAGGTCGAAGAGGTTGCTGCCTGTGTTCTCCTTTAGGATTTGGATGGACTCCTGCCTCACGTTTAGGTCTTTCAACATTTGGAGTCTATGTTTGTGTGTGGTGTAAGGAAATGGTCCAGTTTCATTCTTCTGCATGTGGCTGTCCAATTTTCCCAACACCATTTGTTGAAGAGACTGTCTTTTTTTCCATTGGACATTCTTTCCTGCTTTGTCAAAGATTAATTGACCATAGAGTTCAGGGTCCATTTCTGGGCTCTCTATTCTGTTCCATTGATCTATGTGTCTGTTTTTGTGCCAGTACCATATTGTCTTGATGATGACAGCTTTGTAATAGAGCTGGAAGTCCGGAATTGTGATGCCGCCAGCTTTGCTTTTCTTTTTCAACATTCTTCTGTCTATTCGGGGTCTTTTCTGGTTCCATACAAATTTTAGGATTATTTGTTCCATTTCTTTGAAAAAAGAGGATGGTATTTTGATAGGGATTGCATTGAATATGTAGATTGTTCTATGTAGCATTGGCATCTTCACAATGTTTGTTCTTCCAATCCATGAGCATGGAAAATTTTTCTCCTGGGGAAATCTGAGGGAGAGATGAACCATGAGAGATGATGGACTCTGAAAAACAAACTGAGGGTTCTAGAAGGGAGGGGGTGGGGGGATGGGTTAGCCTGGTGATGGTTATTAAAGAGGGCACGTTCTGCGTGGAGCACTGGGTGTTATGCACAAACAATCAGTCATGGAACACTGCATCAAATACTAATGATGTAATGTATGGTGATTAACATAACAATAAAAATTTAAAAAGAACTAATGATGTAATGTATGGTGATTAACATAATAAAAAACTTTTAAAAAAGAAATAAAGGGTGCTGTACTTTGTCAAATGTTTTTTCTGCATTATTGAGAGGATCATATGATTCTTGTTTTTTCTTTTGTTAATGTATTGTGTCACGTTGATTGATTTGCAGATGTTGAACCAACCTTGCAGCCCAGGGATAAATTCCACTTGGTCTTGGTCAATAATCCTTTTAATGTATTGTTGGATCCTATTGGCTAGTATTTTGGTGAGAATTTTTTTGTAAAGATTTTATTTATTTGACAGAGAGAGGCACAGTGAAAGAGGGAACACAAGCTGGGGAATGGGAGAGGGAGAAGCAAACCTCCTGCAGAGCAGGGAGCCTGATGCAGGGCTCAATCCCAGGACCCCGGGATCATTATCTGACCTGAAGGCAGGCGCTTAGTGACGGAGCCACCCAGGCGCCCCTTGGTGAAAATTTTTACATACATGTTCATCAAGGATAATGGTCTGTAATTCTCCTTTTCGATGGGGTCTTTGTCTCGTTTTGGGATCAAGGTAATGGTGGCCTCATAAATGAGTTTGGAAGTTTTCCTTCCATTTCTATTTTTTGGAACAGTTTCAGAAGAATAGGTATTAAGTCTTCTTGAAATGTTTGGTAGAATTCCCCTGGGAAACAAAACCTGGGCTTTTGTGTGTTGGGAGATTTTTGATGACTGCTTTTGATGACTCCTTACTGGTTATAGGTCTGTTCAGGTTTTCTGTTTCTTCCTGGTTCCGTTTAGTAGTTGATACGTCTCTAGGAATGCATCCATTTCTTCCAGATT
>NW_027399332.1:0-8144 GCF_003265705.2 Callorhinus ursinus | reverse complement strand
AGCATTTTTTAGCAATAAAGTATTTTTAAGCTGAGATACATAAATTTGTTTAGACATAATGTTACTGCACGCTTAATAGATTATGTGTAGTGTAAATGCAACTTTTATGTGCACCAGAAAACCAAAAAATTCATTTTACTCGCTTCAATGTGGTATTGGCTTCTTTGTGGTGGCCTGGAACTGAACCTGTGATATCTCTGAGGTAGGCCTGTACTGCTTTTTTGTACCTTGAAAACAGTTTTTCCTGTTTCTATGTCCCAGTATTAAAACCAAATTTTTAACAGTTTAACCAGTCCAAGTTATCAAGGCTTTTTTTCTTTGTTTTCTCCTTCTTTAATGCTAAGGAATTTTAAGATTCTCGAAATTTCTTCTAATAGAATTTAGGGCTCATAAGGAAAATTCCCTCTAACAGATGCTGCAGTTTGATTGCCTATACTGAATTCACCTGGCTGTCAAGGTTTCAAATAGGTTTAGATTTGCAAAAAGCACTGGGTAATTCAGGTAGCTGACCTTATTCTGAATATCACCAGCTTGACAGGAATCGTGAGACTTAACTAAGGCCAAGATGCTCTGAAGGCGGTCAGGTAGCCCAAGCTATATTAGAGACTCTCTTGGACACTAGTCTCCTCTCAAAGTGATCTTCCTAGAGGTAAAAATGGTCTCTTCCTATCAGGTAGCCTGACTCCGGAGTCTGAGCTCTTAACCACTAAGCTATAATGTGTCTCCTTTAAATGTTTGACTCCTCCAATGTGCCCAGGGAAGGCTTTTAACCTACATCTCTTATTTGAATCGCTGGCCTTTTTTTGCAGACAAGGAGGTAGACAAAACAAAACAACACAACATCATGACAACTAAATGCAATAGGGGAGCGTGAACTAGATCCTGGGCCAGAAAATAAACACTGGTGGGAAAACTGGCAACATCCCAGTAGGTATGCACATTAGTTCACATTGTCTCAGTGTTAATCTCCTGTACTGTACTATGGATCCATAAGATGTTGACATTAAGGGAAGCTGGATGAAGGATCTATGAGAATTTTTTTAAAAAAAGATTTTATCTAGGGGCTCAGTCATTAGGCATCTGCCTTCGGCTCAGGTCATTTTCCCGGGGTCCTGGGATCGGCCCCGCATCGAGCTCCCTGCTCCGCGGGAAGCCTGCTTCTCCCTCTCCCACTCCCCCTGCTTGTATTCCCTCTCTCGCTGTGTCTCTCTCTGTCAAATAAATAAAATCTTAAAAAAAATATTTTATCCATTTATTTGAGAGAGAGGGACAGAGAGCGTGTGTTTACATGTGGGGGGAGGGTCAGAGGAAGAGGGAGAATCCCAAGCTGACTCCATGCTGAGCCCAATGCTGAGCTCGATCTCACAACCCTGCAATCATGACCTGAGCCAAAACCAAGAGTTGGATGCTCGACCAACTGAGCCACCCAGGCACCCCATTAAAATTTCTATATTGTTTTTCTAACTTCTCTCTATGACACTATTTAAAAAAACAAAATCAGATTGATAGTGCCCCCAGACACGTGGCAGAAGAAAATAAATCATCTCTGGAGGATGGTACCTCCATCCAAAGTTCAAATTATCTCCACAATTTTCTAATAAAATAATCAGATTATAAGTAAAATAAAAACAAAGCCAAACATATCCATAAAACAAGGACTCACGAGCAAGAACCAGCAGAAACAGACCCACGAAGACTTTAGATCCTAGAATTATCAGATATAAATTATAAGACAACTTTGTTGATTTTGTTTAGATACATAAAAGATTAAGATCGAATGGCAAATGTCTAGAAAGAAAAAGTAATAATAATTGAAATTAAAACCCAATGGGTAATATAAAAATTGAAGACTTCTAAGACATCATTAAAAAAATAAATCTGTAAGGTCCAGTTTGGGAGAAAGGATATGCAACACCTACATCTGACAAAAGACCTGTATCCAGAATATATAAAAACCTCTAAATTATAAAAAGACGCCTAATTTTTCAAATGGGCAAAGAAATGGAATAGACATGTCACAGAGGAAGACCTATGAATGGCCAAAAAGTACATGAAAAAATGCCCAACATCACTGGTTACCAGGGAAATGTAAACTGAAACTACAATGAGATAACTTGACACATCCTTAAGAAGGCTATAATTAAAAAGACTGACAACACAAAATGCCGGCAATTGTGGAACAACTAAAATTCTCGTACGTTGTTGGTGGGAGTATAAAATGTCAAAACCCACTTTGGACAAAAGCCTTGCGGCTTCTTAAAACATCATGAACAGAGCTTAAGAACACATGAAACAACTGAAGAGCAAATTACCAAATTAAAAAACTCATCAGAAGGAATAAGACTAGTCAGAAGGCATTATCCAGACAACAGTACAGAGACAGAGATGGGAAACAGAAGATAGGTCAGCATATGCTCTCTAAGTATAAACTCCAAATCCATAAAGGGCAGAGGAAATAGGAGAGAAGATACTTGCTGATAATCTAACTGATGAATACACCAATTCAATCCTTAAGAAGCCCAATGAAAAGTAAGCAAAATACAAAAAAATCTGAGGCATAGCAAGTGGAGTAATACTGATGTTTGCAAATATTCAAAGAAAAGCATTTTTAATTTTTTAAAATTTTTTATTATGTTAATCACCATACATTACATCATTAGTTTTTGATATAGTGTTCCATGATTGATTGTGCATAACACCCAGTGCTCCACGCAGAACGTGCCCTCTTTAATACCCATCACCAGGCTAACCCATCCCCCCAACCCCCTCCCCTCTAGAACCCTCAGTTTGTTTTTCAGAGTCCATCATCTTTCATGGTTCGTCTCCCTCTCCGATTTACCCCCCTTCATTCTTCCTCTCCTGCTATCTTCTTCTTTTTTTTTTCTGAACATATATTGCATTATTTGTTTCAGAGGTACAGATCTGTGATTCAACAGTCTTGCACACTTCACAGCACTCACCATAGCACATACCCTCCCCAATGTCTATCACCCAGCCACCCCATCCCTCCCACCCCACCTCTACTCCAGTAACCCTCAGTTTGTTTCCTGAGATTAAGAATTCCTCATATCAGTGAGATCATATGATACATGTCTTTCTCTGATTGACTTATTTCACTCAGCATAACACCCTCCAGTTCCATCCACGTCGTTGCAAATGGCAAGATCTCATTCCTTTTGATGGCTGCATAATATTCCATTGTGTATATATACCACATCTTCTTTATCCATTCATCTGTCGATGGACATCTTGGCTCTTTCCACAGTTTGGCTATTGTGGACATTGCTGCTATAAACATCAGGGTGCACGTAACCCTTCGGGTCCCTACATTTGTATCTTTGGGGTAAATACCCAGTAGTGCAATTGCTGGATCGTATGGTAGCTCTATTTTCAACTTTTTGAGGAACCTCCACACTGTTTTCCAGAGTGGTTGCACCAACTTGCATTCCCACCAACAGTGTAGGAGGGTTCCCCTTTCTCTGCAGCCCTGCCAATATCTGTCGTTTCCTGACTTGTTAATTTTAGCCATTCTGATTGGTGTGAGGTGGTACCTCATTGAGGTTTTGATTTGGATTTCCCTGATGCCAAGCGATGTTGAGCACTTTTTCGTGTGTCTGTTGGCCATTTGGATGTCTTCTTTGGAAAAATGTCTGTTCATGTCTTCTGCCCATTTCTTGATTGGATTATTTGTTCTTTGGGTGTTGAGTTTGATAAGTTCTTTATAGATTTTGGATACTAGCCCTTTATCTGATATGTCATTTGCAAATATTTTCTCCCATTCTGTCGGTTGTCTTTTCGTTTTGTTGACTTTCTTTTGCTGTGCAAAAGCTTTTTATCTTGATGAAGTCCCAATAGTTCATTTTTGCCCTTGCTTCCCTTGCCTTTGGCAATGTTTCTAGAAGAAGCTGCTGCAGCTGAGGTCGAAGAAGTTGTTGCCTGTGTTCTCCTTTAGGATTTTGATGGACTCCTGTCTCACATTTAGATCTTTCAACCATTTGGAGTCTGTTTTTGTGTGTGGTATAAGGAAATGGTCCAGTTTCATTCTTATGCATGTGGCTGTCCAATTTTCCCAACACCATTTGTTGAAGAGACTGTCTTTTTTCCATTGGACATTCTTTCCTGCTTTGTCAAAGATTAGTTGACCATAGAGTTGAGGGTCCATTTCTGGGCTCTCTATTCTATTCCATTGATCTATGTGTCTGTTTTTGTGCCAGTACCATACTGTCTTGATGATGACAGCTTTGTAATAGAGCTGGAAGTCCGGAATTGTGATGCCGCCAGCTTTGCTTTTCTTTTTCAGTATTCCTCTGGCTATTCGGGGTCTCTTCTGGTTCCATACAAATTTTAGGATTATTTGTTCCATTTCTTTGAAAAAAGTGGATGGTATTTTGATGGGGATTGCATTGAATGTGTAGATTGCTCTAGGTAGCATTGACATCTTCACAATGTTGATTCTCCCAATCCATGAGCATGGAACGTTTTTCCATTTCTTTGTGTCTTCTTCAATTTCTTTCATGAGTATTTTATAGTTTTCTGAGTACAGATCCTTTGCCTCTTTGGTTAGATTTATTCCTAGGTATCTTATGGTTTTGGGTGCAATTGTAAATGGGATCGACTCCTTAATTTCTCTCTCTTGTCTTGTTGTTGGTGTATAGGAATGCCACTGATTTCTGTGCATTGATTTTATATCCTGCCACTTTACTGAATTCCTGTATGAGTTCTAGCAGTTTTGGGGTGGAGTCTTTTGGGTTTTCCACATACAGTATCATATCATCTGCAAAGAGTGAGAGTTTGACTTCCTCTTTGCCGATTTGGATGCCTTTGATTTCTTTTTGTTGTCTGATTGCTGTGGCTAGAACTTCTAATACTATGTTGAATAGCAGTGGTGAGAGTGGACATCCCTGCCGTGTTCCTGACCTTAGGGGGAAAGCTCTCAGCTTTTCCCCATTGAGAATGATATTTGCTGTAGGTTGTTCATAGATGGCTTTTATGATATTGAGGTATGGACTCTCTATCCCTATACTCTGAAGAGTTTTGATCAAGAAAGGATGCTGTACTTTGTCAAATGCTTTTTCTGCATCTATTGAGAGGATCATATGATTCTTGTTCTTTCTTTTGTTAATGTATCACGTTGATTGATTTGCAGATGTTGAACCAATCTAGTAGTCCAGGGATAAATCCCACTTGGTCATTGTGAATAATCCTTTTAATGTACTGTTGGATCCTATTGGCTAGTATTTTGGTGAGAATTTTTGCATCCATGTTCATCAAGGATATTGGTCTGTAATTCTCCTTTTTGATGGGGTCTTTGGTTTTGGGATCAAGGTAATGATGGCCTCATAAAATGAGTTTGGAAGTTTTCCTTCCATTTCTATTTTTTGGAACAGTTTCAGGAGAAGAGGTATTAATTCTTCCTTAAATGTTTGGTAGAATTCCCCTGGGAAGCCATCTGGCCCTGGGCTTTTGTTTGTTGGGAGATTTTTGATGACTGCTTCAATTTCCTTAGTGGTTATAGGTCTGTTTAGGTTTTCTATTTCTTCCTGGTTCAATTTTGGTAGGTGATAAATATAAAAACATATTATGAGCAACTCTATGTCAGCAAATTAGATAACCTGGAAGAAATGGATGCATTCCTAGAGATGTGTTTGTATTTCTTTGGTGTTGGTTGTGATCTCTCCTCTTTCATTCATGATTTTGTTGAATTGGGTCATTTCTCTTTTCTTTTTGATAAGTCTGGCCAGGGATTTATCAATCTTGTGAATTCTTTCAAAGAACCAGCTCCTAGTTTCGTTGATCTGTTCTACTGTTCTTTTGGTTTCTATTTCATTGATTTCTGCTCTGATCTTTATTATTTCTCTTCTCCTGCTGGGTTTAGGCTTTATTTCCTGTTTTTTCTCTAGCTCCTTTAGGTGTAGGGTTAGGTTGTGTATTTGAGACCTTTCTTGTTTCTTGAGAAAGGCTTGTATTGCTATATACTTTCCTCTTAGGACTGCCTTTGCTGTATCCCAAAGATTTTGAACAGTTGTGTTTTCATTTTCATTGGTTTCCATGAATTTTTTTAATTCTTCTTTAATTTCCTGGTTGACCCATTCATTCTTTAGTAGAAAGCTCTTTAGCCTCCATGTATTTGAGTTCTTTCCAACTTTCCTCTTGTGATTGAGTTCTAGTTTCAAAGCATTGTGGTCTGAAAATATGCAGGGAATGATCCCAATCTTTTGGTACCGGTTGAGACCTGATTTGTGACCTAGGATGTGATCTATTCTGGAGAATGTTCCATGGGCACTAGAGAAGAATGTGTATTCTGTTGCTTTGGGATGGAATGTTCTGAATATGTCTGTGAAGTCCATTTGGTTCCGTGTGTCATTTAAAGTCTTTATTTCCTTGTTGATCTTTTGCTTAGATGATCTGTCCATTTCAGTCAGGGGGGTGTTAAAGTCCCCCACTATTATTGTATTGTTGTCAATGTGTTTCTTGGCTTTTGTTATTAATTGCCTTACATAATTGGCTGCTCCCATGTTAGGGGCATAGATACAATTGTTAGATCTTCTTGCTGGATAGACCCTTTAAGTAGGATATAGTGTCCTTCCTCATCTCTTATTACAGTCTTTGTTTTAAAATCTAATTTGTCTGATATAAGGATTGCCACCCCAGCTTTCTTTTGGTGTCCATTAGCATGGCAAATGGTTTTCTACCCCTTCACTTTCAATGTGGGGGTGTCTTTGGGTCTGAAATGAGTCTCTTGCAGACAGCATATTGATGGGTCTTGTTTTTTAATCCAATCTGATAGCCTGTGTCTTTTGATTGGGGGAAAAGCATTTTTTAAAAAGATTTTATCTATTTGAGAGAGAGAGCACGTGCAGGGGGGGGCAGGGGGGAAGAAGACTCCCCGCTGAGCAGGGAGCCTGATATGTGACTCGATCCCAGGACCCTGGGAGCAGGACCTGAACCGAAGGCAGATGCTTAACCAACTGAGCCACCCAGGCGCCCAAAGGAAAGCATTTTCTTTTCCTGGTCTCTCATCTTAGGTTTCAACTAGTGTGAAGCATATTCTACTAATTATTTTAATCTGTCTCCTTGACAGATTACCAGACCTTGAGCTCTGGTATCCAGGACATTATTTAGCACATCATTGGTGTCTGGTGCATATTTGGAGAATGAATGATTTATATTTTCTGATTAGAAAATCAGTTTTCCTAGCAAGTTAATTTTCACTTTATAATACAGAGCATCCTCTTTAAATTCTGCAAAGCATAACTTTACTACCAAGCCAGAGCAAACACAGATACATCTAACAATTCTTTCAAGTGAAAAATTAAAGATTTTAACAGAATAAAATGCAGTTTTGTTCAAGACTTTCATTTTATTTTAATTTTTAAGTAATCTCTACACCCAAAGTGGGGCTTGAACTCATGACCCTGAGATCAAGAGTTGCATGCTCTTCCAATTTAGCCAACCAGGTGCCCCCATTTTATTTTATTAAACTCTTTGTGTTTTTTTTTTTTTAAGTAAGCTTCATGCCCAACGTGGGGCTTAAACTCATGACCCTGAGGCCAAGTCTCATGCTCCACTAACAGAGTCAGCCAGGCACTCCAAATTTCGTTTATTTTCTAGTAATCTCTACACCCAACGTGGGGCTCAAACCCACGACCCTGATATCAAAAGTCGCACGCTCTTCTTAATGAGCCAGCCAGGTGCCCCCAAGCCCTTCATTTTAATGTTTAATAGGAATCTGTTTTTCTGAAAAACCCAAAGTTCAATGTCTGTAAAGGCAGATGCTTATCCACATAATCCATGTTGTGTTCTTGGGTTCTCATAAAGTGTTTGCTGTTACATGATGACGGTGTGGCTGTAGACATCTGCTGTGCTGCTTTACTAATTCATCCTATGTTTGTTCAGACACATGGAACTTGCTCTTTACCTAAACTTTATGTTACAGGAAGACTGTGAACACATTGCTGATCGGTTCCAGACCACCACAGTAAAGCGAATACCACAGTAAAGCCAGCCAAATAAATTTTTTTGGTTTTCCAGTGCACATAAAAGTTGTATTTACACTACACATAATCTGTTAAGCGTGCAGTAACATTTTGTCTAAATAAATTTATGTATCTCAGCTTAAAAATACTTTATTGCTAAAAAATGCT